>NW_025336273.1:1009962-1053061 GCF_004798865.1 Varanus komodoensis | reverse complement strand
GGGGGGGGGGGGGGGGGGGGGGGGGGGGGGGGGGGATTTGGGGGGAGGGGGGGGGGGTGGGGGGGGGGGCGGGGGCGGGGGCGGGTGCCATTTAGCATGGGGGGGATGAGGAGCAGGCGCTGGCGGGGCCGGCCGGTGGTGCCACTTGGGATGCTGCGGCGGCGGCGGCGGCGGTGGCGGTGGCGGCGGTGGTGGCGGCGGCGGCGGCGGCGGAGGTGGCGGTGGTCTTGGGGGCGGCGGCAGGCAGCAGATGTTGGACGTGTGTTGGCAGGCGCAGTTCGACGTGGGGACCCAGCCGTAGGGGCAGCTTTTCAAGCACTGGCCGTAGCAGTAAGTATTGCAGTGCCGCTTCGTGCCTGTTGGCGAGACGGTCCGGGTTAGGCGGGGGAACGGCCGGGGCGGCAGGCGGACCCTGCTCGGCGGGGAGACGGCTCGGCGCGGCCCGTTCTGCCGGAAGAGCTGCCTCCCCGCCGCAGCGCCGGGTCAGGAGGTGCCCCCGCCAGGGGTCCCGCCACCCCACGCCGCCCAGGGCCCACGCCGAGGGTGCTCCCCCTGCTGGCCCCCCGGGGGAAGGGCCCGAGGCGCCCGGCACTCGGCGTGCGCTCCAGCCGGCAGCAGCCCTGCTCGCCCGGCTCGGCTCCTGACGCTCCTCTGCCGCCCCAGGGCCCTCCGTTCCCTCCATGCTCCTGAGGGAGAATTTGGAGGCACCCCCAGCCCCGGCCGCGCCACGTCACAGTCCATGGCTGCGCACTTGCATTGCGGTAGCCCCCAGCTGGGGGGGGGGTGAAATTCTGGCACGAGCAACCCAGTAGCAATGCTCAGACTCACGGGGGTTCGAAGTGGGGAAGGGGCTGCGGTAGCTGGAAGCTGTTCGTGCCGCTCAGCCTGCTCAGGACCCTGGTCACTGCGGCCGGTGACCCACAGGGGCCAGCCTCTGCTGAGCTCAAAGAGCAGCCATGGGGGGGTGGGGGGGTGGGAGCTCCCAGGCCCTGAAACACTCAAGCTCGCCCGGCTATCCAGCCCCTGGCGCTCAGTGCTGACTTAGCGCTGCTGGACGGTTCCAGCAGAGGCCCCCTCAACCCTTCCGCAGTCGCTGCATCTCCAGCCCAGCCAGAACAGGATATCAATTAAAGCTTTGATGGCACCTTAAGAGATGCACCCTCTCCAGCTGATTGAGGCGAGGCAGCACCAGAGACTTGGCACAATGGAAGCCGAGCGACTTGCAGGCTTTAAAGATGCCAGAGGCAAAGTTTTGGAGGGGTATCCCCATCGAAAAGAGAGCATCAAAGAAATATGGCGACGAAAGATGTCATTTGACCTAGCTTTGTACTGATTATTCCCTGTTCCCACATTTTCCAATCAGGGGTATTATGATTTGAGAGTTTTGCTCTGGAACAAAAACGACCAAGACCACTCTGGCATTTTGAAGACTGACAAATTAATTCTGCACCCAGCCTTCATGGGATGTAGTCCATTTCTTCAGATGCCTGCATCAGAGAACTGTTGCCCGTGAAGACCATTTTCATTCAAATTTAAAAAGTGGACCTTATTCGTAGGGAAGTGGGAGGCAATTTGCGCCCATTTCACAGAAACAAGCTCTCCCAAGGTCTGGCAACAGAAGAAATGATGCCTAAACCAGCCTGAACCTGCAGAGTAGGCAAATCTCTCCATATTCTCAGACACACAACTTGAATCGCAGTCTTTGGACTGCCACTGAGCCACTGGAAGGGATGCCTGCTGGTTGATACCTGTGAGGCAGGTGAAGCACCTGTCTCTCTTGCCTTTGCCCAGGTGGGTTTGGCACCCCTTTCAAAGTGGGTGGAGGAGAAGGTGGTTTCAGCTAAAGCTGGATGAGAGCTTTGTTTCTGCTCAGTGTTGATAAGGATTTGCCAAAACTGACAGGGTCCTCTAGATTTGGAACAGCCCGAACCAGAACGAACAGACTCAGCCACTCAGGCCTGTGGCTTTGAGTGTTTCGCTCTTCCTCAGTGAGGTACAGTTCCCTGCGTAATCAGCTAAGGTGGGTTATGGGGGGCCACCTCTTTTTTCCTGGCAAGTTCCTCATCTTTAACAGGGTCCCCTCCATGCTCGGAATAGCTATATTCCATTGCAAGAGGACCCTCTCCATTCTATGGACTCTATTCTCCATTCCAAGGCTGGGCTGAGAATGAGTGACTGGCCCAAAGTCAGCCAGGGAGCTGCTTGGCTGAGCGGGGACTCGAACCTGGAGCTCTCTGGTCCCCAGTTCAGCACTCTAGCCATATGCCACGCTGGTTTCTTGCATGATGCAGCAACCAGCTCCTGGCCAGGCTGCCAAGGAGCTCTCAAGCTGCATTCAATGCATGATTGCTGCTTTAAAAATTGTTGCTATTAGAGTTACTAATTTCACTGCTATACCACCCCATAGCCAAAGCTTTCTGGGCTGCTTACAATAGTGCATAAAACAAAACGAAGCGAAAGGTGAAGCAAAGCAAAGCAAAAGCCCTACAAAAATGGAGCTTGATCGGTTCCAGACCAGGTTCTCTGAGAGACTGGGTCCTTCTGCTGGGACCACCCCATCTGCACTCCCTACGGGGGGGGGGGGGGCTTCCTGGCACTGCAGTGGCCTGCCAGGGGCCCCTGGGTGCACTGCAGAGAAAGTCCTCTTCAGCATGGGACCCATATGGTGGAACGATCTGCTGAGATCTGAGGATCTCCTGGGGTGGCAGATTCCCACACTGAAACTGCACCGCAGTGCTGCTGTTGCTACGGGCCATCAAGGCACTGCTGGCCTGTGGCGACCCTGTGAAAGGCAGCCCTCCATGATGTCCTTCCCAGAACAGCTCTGCTCAGCTCTTGCAAATTCAGAACTGTGGCTTCTGCTAGGGAGCCCATCCATCTCATATTTGGTCTTCCTTTTCGCCATCTGCCTTCGACTTTCCCTAGCCTGAGGGTCTTCTCCAGGCTCTTGCTTATCCTGCTTTGTCCTCTGCTGCAAAGAAGCCATCCCATTCAGAGGACTGCTTTGCCCCCGCTCAACTCAAGTCCCCACCATTTCATTTTCTTTCTCTTTTAGGCCGTCTTTGAGAAGATACCTCCCGACCTGCAACACTGGACTGGAGAACTTTCCCCACCCATACAAAGGCACTTCTAGCAGGACCATGATGATGTTCTGCCCACGACGCCAGGCGTGGCCTTTCCCACCCCCCGTGGCAACACTGGCAAGCTAGAATGATGGCAGCACTAAAAAGGATGCCCGTCCCATTCCAGAAGGAAGTGAACATCTGCTGACAACCTTTGATTTAGAAAGGATATCAGGGGTTAGACGTGACCTCCAACCTACCTGAGTTAGAAAGAACCTCCAACCAGCCAACCCTGAGTTAGAGAGGACCTCCAACCTGTCTTTGAGTTAGAGAGGACCTCCAACCAGCCAACCCTGAGTTAGAGAGGACCTCCAACCAGCCAACCCTGAGTTAGAGAGGACTTCCAGCTGATCTATTCCACCCACAGTCAAGATGAACCAGTAGGTCCCCAGCCCATTACCTTCAGAGGCCACAGCAAAGAGCAGGACCACAGCGGAGGCGAGGAGCAGAGTCCTCATGGTGAGAGTCTGTTCGGACCTCCCTTAGCAAGTCCCGGTGACAGACGATCCGATAAAGGAGAAGCAGCTCACGAGATCGGATGAGGAGTGTGCTCAGGAGCTCTCGTATTTATGGAGAGCCTGACGGGGGAAGGAGGAGGAGCTTGGGGGTGGGTGATCAGGGGGCTATTGTCTTGGACTGCGATCGTGTCATCTTAACCCAGGCGGACCCCAGAGCCATTCCTGTCCTCCATGAATGTCATCTGCAGGTGTGGCGAGAAGCCTTCACTGCTCCTCACACCGTTTTCCGTACAAGGTCCTTCTGGCACCAAATGCCGGAACTCTTCACCCCACAGATCCGGCTCTGTGGGCTCAAACACAGATGAGATGGATAAGTGGCAGCTTAACAGCCGATGAGAGCCAAAATGTCAAGAACACCTTAAAGGAGAAGAATACTAGGAGGGAAAAGATTGAGATCAAGATTAAGTTCTTTGAAGAATATCATGGGCCAGAAAGACCTGAACAAAATTTCCCCATGAAACAAAAGGAGGTGTCAGTGCTTTGGATCTCTCCCAGAAGGCTTTGCTTTCATGGCCAGCAGCTCGCAAAATGTCACTGAGAAGTTGATGAGGAAAGTATTTTGCCCACCCTGGGCAAAATCTGGAATAGTTGAATCTTAAATCGCCTTTTTCATTCCCCCAAGCATTCAAGGTTTGCTGTTGATTCAAGGGAAACTTTGCAAAATTGGGGCCATGCTTTAACAGAATTCTAACAGTTCCTCCCAGGAACCAGTCAATTTGGGGCCAACGTTGGGTTTCTCTTTGGCAGTCCCATCTAATGGGACATAGCAAGATGCTTTTGAAATGGGGGGGTGGTGGTGGCCCGAAGTTGTCCTTGTTGTGAGCTGTGAAGTCATCTATGACTTAAGGCAACCCTCTAAAGGAAGGCCCTCCAGACCATCTTATCCATGATATCCCTGCTCAGCTGTTCTAAATCCCAGGCTGTGGATTCCTGGATGAAGCCCATCCATCTCTTCTTGGTCTTCCTTTTCTTCTCCTGTCTTCGACTTTCTCAGCATGAGGGTCTTCTCCAGGCTCTTGCTTATCCTGGTTTGTCCTCTGCTGCAAAGAAGCCATCCCATTCAGAGGACTGCTTTGCCCCCGCTCAACTCAAGTCCCCACCATTTCATTTTCTTTCTCTTTTAGGCCGTCTTTGAGAAGATACCTCCCCATCTGCAACACTGGACTGGAGAACTTTCCCCACCCGTGCAAAGGCACTTCTAGCAGGACCATGATGATGTTCTGCCCACGACTCCAGGCGTGGCCTTTCCCACCCACCTGTGGCAACACTGGCAAGCTAGAATGATGGCAGCCCAAAAGGGATGCCTTCAGAGAACAGTAAGCACTAAAGGTCCAGCTCTGGAGGTGCCACAAGGAAGGGAGCCCCTGTGGACCAACCACTGAGCTAGAAGGGATCTCGGGAGTTCGAAGGCCACTCTAACTGACTTAGAAAGGCCCTCCAGCCTGCCTAGTTTTGCATTAGAGGGGATTTCCAACCCACCTATCTTTGAGCAATCTCTCCCTCTAACATCTCATCCTTGCTGCTGTGGGTGTGGAGGCCCTCTTGGTTCTTATTGAACAACTACTCAGGGGCCAAGACGGCAGAACATACAAGTTGAAGGAGGGTGTGGGGGGTGTACACAGAATTTAGCACTGCTTGAGTTCACAGGATTTGGTACTAAGCAAAGCTTACAAGGGCGGGACGTTTTGAAGGGCACTAATTCTCGAGGTTGTCATAAGTCAGAGGCGACAACTATAAGTGTGTTTGTATTTTAACTTTTTTCTAGACCACCTTTAATACCCAACCAGAAGAAGTCGAAGTGGAAGCATTAGAATTATTAGAATTAGATTTATTTATTTATTTATTTATTTATTTATTTAGAAAATTTCTATGCCGCCCCATTCGCCAAAGCCTCGGGGCGGCTCACAAAACATTAAAATATAATACATTAAAAATATAAAATGAATTAACAGTATAAAATAAGTCACCCTGGGCAAAGAATAAAATAAGGAAATAATATTAGCAATTAAAATGACATTTGAATAAAAAGGTCTTCACCTGGCGCCGAAAAACAAATAACGACAGCGCCAGGCGGACCTCGCTGGGGAGCACATTCCATAGATTGGGCGCCACCGCAGAGAAAGCCCTCCTCTGGGTACCCACCCTCCTGATTTCTTTCACTGAGGGCTCCCGGAGAAGGGCCTCTCCCGCTGATCTCAGGGGGTGGGCAGGTGTATATGGATGTAAGCGCTCCTTCAGGTAGCCAGGACCCAAGCCATTTAGGGCTTTATAGGTCATCACCAATACCTTGAATTGGGCCTGGACTTCAATGGGGAGCCAGTGGAGCTGACGGAGGACTGGAGTCATGTGAACATAATGCCCCGTCCCCGTCAGCAGCCTGGCAGCTCTATTTTGAACCAATTGAAGTATCCGGACCGTCTTCAAGGGTAGCCCCATGTAAAGCGCATTACAGAAGTCTAGGCGGGAAGTCACCAGCGCGTGAGTCACTGTCGCCAGGCAGTCGTACTCCAGGTAGGGGCGCAGCTGATGGATCAGCCGAAGCTGAAGGAAAGCGCTCCTCGCCACCGCTGTCACCTGAGCTTCCAGTGAAAGCTCTGGGTCGAGGAGCACTGCTAAGCTGCGGACCTTGTCCCTAAGAGGGAGTGCAACCCCGTTCAGGACTAGGTTCAATTCACCCTCTCTGAAGCCCGATCCACCCACCAACAGGACCTCCGTCTTGTCTGGATTGAGCTTCAGTTTATTGGCCCTCATCCAGCCCATTACCTCGGCCAGGCACCGGTTCAGCACAGCCACTGCCTCACCTGGATTGGTGGAAAACGAGAGGTAGAGCTGGGTATCGTCAGCGTACTGATGATTCCGCAGCCCACAGCTCCTGATGACCTCTCCCAGCGGTTTCATGCAGACGTTAAACAGCAAGGGGGACAGAATGGACCCCTGCGGTACTCCATGGCATAGCTGCCATGGCACAGAGCCAAAGTCCCCCAGCACCACCTTCTGAAATCGGCCGTTGAAATAGGAGCGGAACCACTGCAAAGCAGTGCCTCTGACCCCCAATCCCGCAAGCCTATCCAGAAGGATACCATGGTCGATGGTATCGAAAGCCGCTGAGAGGTCCAGAAGAACCAACAGGGACACACTCCCCCTGTCCTTCTCCCTGCACATTAGAGGAGAAAGATGGAGATGGAACAGATGGAGAGAAAGGAGAAGGAGAAGGAGAGGGAGAAGGAGAGTTTTGCATTTTAAACCCATTTAAATCCTGGCACCATCATGATCGCAAGAATAAAATGGAGTTTGCTTCTGCTGCCCTGATGCAGAGCGCATTGACTTGGAAAGAAGCACTGCTTAGTTGCAAAAAGGGATTTTAAAAGTTTTAAAAATACGACGAGCACTTGCAACCACACGCATGCCCAGCTGGCTGCCCCCGTTAAAAATAAGGAGACCGTGAGACCGCTGTGGTGACCCATGTCAGCCCAGGTCTTGCTGCTCCCTGGGCAGCCACCTGAGGGCTGCTCCTGGGCTGCAGGTCCCAAGGTCCAGCCCTACCAGCCGCACCATGGCTAAGAGAGGTGAGAAAAAAGACCGCCCGTGGCAAAGGCTTGTGCTTGGAGGATCTGATGCAGGATTCCCAGCAGAGGGTGGGGAAGAATGGAAATGTCCTTTAGAAGCTCTCAGCTCCTTTTGCTGGCAGCTGAGCAGGAGGACGTCCTTGGAAAAAGCGGCAAGAGGCATCGTGTCACAGTCTAGGAAGGAATGAGGGGCTGCGGAACATCCTATCCGGAGGAAGAAGCAACGCGATTGCCAAACAGAGCTCAGCAGGGTGAGTTGGCCTCAGGTGGAGCTGCAGTGGGTTTTGTTTTTCGATCTCGATTTCTATCCTGCCTTTTTCCTACAAAGGGCTCAAGGCAGCTTACCTCATTCTCCTCCTCCATCTTATCCCCACAACAACAACCCTGTGAGGTAGGCTGAGCTGAGAGTCTGTGACTGACCCAAAGTCACCCAGTTGGCTCCATGGCCGAGCGGGGACTCGAACCCAGATTATCTGAGTCCCAGTCCCACGCTCTAACCACTACACCACACTGGCTCTCTGGGCATCTAAGGAAGGTGCAGCAGTGGAGCTGACCTTGACCCAAAGCCACAGACGAAGCTACGGAATCTTGCAGGCAGTCCGAGAGTTCAACCAAAGTGCCCCCCGAGAAGAACAGGAGCGGTGCAGCGACTCTTGGGAGATGCCACTCCTAAAAGTGGCTGGAATTTGGACATGCCAAGAGGGGAGTAGAAAAGTTTGGGGGAAGAACAAGGGTGAAACAAGATGGAAAAGAGGTCAGAAGGAGGAGGAGGAGGCAGGGAAGGGGAAGGGGAAGGAGATGATGGAGAAGGGGATGATGGGAAAGGGGAAGGAGAAAAGGCAGACGACTGTCATGAAAAAGAGGAGGGAGAATATTTTATTCAGTGGCGTATAAGCTGATCAATGGCTAAGCTTTCTCTTTGCACTTTTCCTGATGATGCTTATTTCTTGGTTGCTGCTGCGATTTTTAATGCACGTCTGTTTTCGTGCTATGATTTCACCAAGGTTTTGCTTTCAGTCCTCCTTTTCATTGTTAGCTGCCCTGAGTACCATTTCTGGTGTAAAGATGTATCAATAAACAGACAAAGAAATCAAATTAAGACACTGATGCTGCAGGGTGACGGAGCTGCAAGGAAAGGCCGGTGACATTCAGTGCCATCCAAATAGTGACAAAGCACCGGCGTCATTGGAGCATCACCAGGCAACCCCGCGAAGCCCCAGGAAATGCAGTGCACGCGGCCCTGATTGACAAACCGCTTCCAGAGTTCCCAGAAGGTCCAGATTCTGCACTGTCCCTGGAGAGGAAATCCTGCGACATCTCAGAGGGCCAACAGATCTCTCCAACGTGGCCTGACGGGGACATGCAATTTGCCTGGATCTGACACATGTCCCTCGCTCTTCTCACTCTGTCTGAGCTGTACGGAGGACCCGTTTGTGGCCTTGAGACAGCAAACTTGAAAATTAGAGTGGGAAGTTCAAAGAAAGATGGTTTTACTTGAGGCAGCTATAATGGTGCTCTGTCCCAGTGCAAGGAATAATAACAGTAATTATCATCATCACCACCACCACCATCTACCACCTGATACACTAAAAAGCCTCCAAGGTGTTAACGTGTGAAACAATAAAAACATTTATACGAACTACGCATTTTTAAAGTCCGCTTGATAAAAGATGTGTCTTTTCCCCTTGCTGATGGCTGAGAGAGTGGAGGCCCGTTGTAGTTCTGGAGAGAGTGCCCCCACAGCTTGGGGGACAAATCAGGGCAGGCCCTTTTCAGGTGCGACCCACAAACGAGCCTCCGGAGGCCATGGCAGGGGTGTGACAGACGCACTGGACTCTGTCCCTCTAGCTTTTGTGGGCCTCCTCTCGCACTTGGCCTGGGCCTGCAAAGGGAGCCGGGCCAAGAGGAAGCCTGCAAAGGCTTGCAGAACGAAGGCTGCGCGGCCAGAATCCTTCTGCCAGGACAGGTGGGGTCCTGGGAAGAGGTTTGCAGCTTCTCCAGTGGGGGCGTGGGGCTGCATCCCAGGTGAGATAATGCCTTCGGAGATGATGGGGACTAAATCTGTGGGAACAGGTGTAACTACCCTCATTCATTGCTGTCTATTAGTGTTTCTGCTTGCTCGCTTGCTTGAAGGAAACAGCAGCAACAGAAGTTTTCTGTCCACTTGGCAGGCACTAGGTGGCCTTGCCTGCTACTCTGCAGAAATTAGCCTCTCTTTGAAGCGTTGTCCAAACAAAGTCTAGCACAGTGATAATGACCCAGCACATGGAAGAGATGAAAGGCCTTCGAGCAACTTGGAGGCTGGGCAGAATCGCTGGGCCCGTTGACCCATCTTCCACTGTGCTGGGGCTTATTCCATGTCTCAGACACAGTCTCCTCCCTCTTGGCTGGTGTTCTGAGGAAATGATCTTGCTGGACATGCTGGGAGGTTTCATGCCAAGTTCCCGAGTCAAGTGGGCAGGCCTGTCTAGCAAGACCCCTGCAAAGATCCTTTTCTCCTTGAGGAGCTCAGCCAGGAAAGAGGCTGAGTGGGAGAATGGGAGAGGCCTGGCTGACCACCCCGTCTTGTGGCTTCCTGCCACATGGAGCGCTAAGAAATGGGCTCCCTGTTCATGAACTGAGCAGGTGAGAGACTGTCTGTAGCTGGAAATCGGGAGGGTCAAGTTCGTTTGATGGAGGAGCTGCTGCCAGGTGACAGAATCTCGGTTTTCAATTTGTGAGGAGGAAATAAAAACTCGGTCCATGGGAAAGATCAACCGTTTGAACCTCTGCTGCTTTATTGACCGGTGCCCATTGACCTGCAGTCACTAACGATAAAGCATTACTGGGCAGAGGGAAACTCAACTACAGAATCACAGCCCATGTACAGACACTTTAATAACCTGCTAGTCACATACCCCAATGCAGAGTGTTCAGTTTCCAGATAATGTTGGTACAATAGCATCCCATTGTCTTTAGGCATGACAGAATGTTCTAAACTGATCAGAAATGTTGGTCACAATGGGATGGAAAACATTACCAATTGATAGGTCAGTCTATCAAATTCTTGCCAGTTCTGGTCAGCCAGGTCTGTCTGTTCACACATAGAAACATAGAAACAGAGCGAGTCAGAAGGGGCCTCCCAGGCCATCTAGTCTGACCCCTGGTTCCAGCTGGCTCTGCTCATGTCATGCCCACCATGTGCATGTCCAGTCTGTTCTTGAACACCCTCACTGATGGGGCACCAACCAACTCCCGTGGAAGCCCACTCCACGCCCTCGGGGTCCTGACCATCAGGAAGTGCTTCCTGGCATCCAAATTGAACCTTGGCTCCCTGAGCTTGGCTCCATTGGAGCGCGTCCTGCCTTCCTCTGCAGGGGAGAACAGGTCTCTGCCATCAAAATGTGCCTGACGGAGGAAGCATTTAGGGAGTCTGGTTTGAGAATTACACTCAAGCTTCCCTCTGTGGGACTTAGGTGGGCCCATTCAGAAGAAAATGGTCCCATTGTTTCCACTCTGCACAGGTACTTTTCAGTCTAGCTAAGAAGGCCATCTTCTGAAGGCAACTGCAATGCTAAACAGTAACCTGGCTTGGAATTTTTTGGGTGCTTCCTGAGAAAAAAGGGGTGCAGGCATTTTATGACACAAAGACACACAAGCACCCCTTTTCTGCCAGGATTTTGTGAATTTGCCCAACACAGGCCGCAGCAACAGACTCCAAGGGAGGAACCAGATGGATTACCCCAGAACTGGGTAGCTCAGCCTGCACTAGAGGGGCTCTCCCAGAATCTGGCATGGTCCTGGGAGAAGCAGGCTGGAGATGTGGCAGTGGGTGTTGTCCCGGCACCTTCTGTGAGTGCAAGTGTGTGTCTGTGGCTGTGTGCAAACCGCCTCTCCAAATTCTTTGCCCTGCATGCGGGCAGAGTTGTTGGCACAGAGCAGCATAGCGCTGTTTTCTCCCCAGGGAGGAGAAATTCTCCGGCAGATTCTCCGCAGTGAGGCTCACCGGACGTCCTCTCCAGACTTTCGGTCTTCTCTGCGCTTGCCAGTTTCGAGGCAAGTGTGGCGAGGTGGCTGAGCGTGAGCTGGGCGTGTCTGCTCTCTGTTGCACACCCCTCCCTCACACAGCAGCACATCCCAATCCGGCCACCTGGCGTGATGCTCTGGATGACCCTGTTGATCGTTTCAGCCCCTCTCTGTCTTTTAAGTGAAGAACGCCATCTTGCTTTCGTGCTCTGGTTCTGTCACCACGCCATTTATCTGGAGGAGGCGTGAGCGGACACCCCTCTGGGGCTACAGCCCCAGATTTCCAGGAAACCCACCCAGATCTCCATGGGCACTTGCTGAAATAAAAGTCTGGGGCCCTGATGAGCACTTTTGCATCTGATCCCACTGGAATAGCTGTCTCTTTGTGCCTATTCACCCCACTATGGATCTTTCTTCCTGGGTTCGTTTTTCTGAAATCAAATGCCCTCTTATCCTAGCTCCATAAATCTTCCTTTTTTTTAAAGCAGATATGAGTGTCCTTAGGAAATAGGGGTTTTTAGCTGTGAAAGCTGAACCATAAGGAAGGCTGAGCGCCGAAGAATTGAGACCTTTGAATTGTGGTGCTGGAGGAGACTCCTGCGAGTCCCTTGGACCGCAAGGTGATCAATCCGGTCAGTCCTAGAGGAGATCAACCCTGGCTGCTCTTTAGAAGGCCAGATCGTGAAGATGAAACTCAAATACTTTGGCCACCTAATGAGAAGGAAGGACTCCCTGGAGAAGAGCCTGATGCTGGGAATGATCAATGGCAAAAGAAGGAGGGGACAGCAGAGAATGAGGTGGCTGGATGGGGTCACTGGGGTGGTGGGAGTGGGCTTGGGTGGACTCCGGGGGATGGTGGAGGACAGGAAGGCCTGGAGGAGTGTTGTCCATGAGGTCGCGATGGGTCAGATGTGACTTTGCAACTAGCAACAACAAAGACATTGGCGGGGGGCGGGGGGATGAAAGGATTGGAGAGATTAGAGCTATATAAATTAGTATATGCAAGCTTCTGGGGGCTGCCCCATGGGCCTGCACCCCATATCATCTGGGTGCCTAGCAGTGCCCTTACATTTGCTGCCAAGCAGGTGTTCTCCGATTGCCAAAGGTGTTATCTGGTTTCTCAGGTGAAGCTCAGGACTAGATTCACAGTTTGGGCTCCTTGCCCCTATGCAGGGCTTAAAGGTCTGGAAATAGAGGGCGATGGTCTGGTCTGGACCCTCATTTCTGTGCCTTTTGGGGGTGCTCAGAAAGGTCTGAGGCAACTCTTTTTCCTGGTCTACACTGCAGGGAGGTTGGGCAAACCCTTCTGTCCCTTCATTGAGCCTCATGGGGGCAGCATGGCCCCCTAGGATCTTTCCCCCAGGTATTAACAGAAGTGTGGGAAGCCAGGGAGGCTGCTGGCTGCTGGACCGAGGACTGCAAAGGAAAATACAGGGCGCACACCTATCTCAGCCACATCATCGGTACGGTAGGACCTACAAACCCCACGCATGAAAACATCACTGCCTTTTTCCTCCTCCTCTAGATTTCTTCTTGGAAGCACCTGAGCCAGGCCTCTGTAATTTCCCGGGTAGATTTTTCATGCAGTGCCGTCCTATGCAAGTTTGCCTCTGCAAGGAACTGAGAAGCTTGCACGAGGATCGGACCTTCCTGCCCATCTTTTAAACGGCGTCAGGAGGTAGAAGAGAACTGTGCCTTCCCAGGCAGTCCTCTGCGTGAGAAATGAAGGAGGGAGAGAAAATGGGGATAGGGAACTGAGGCACAGAGCGGGATTTCTGCCCCATCACGCCTGGGATGTAGCCCCTGGTGTTACCGGAGGGAACATGGGCCTTAACCGAAATACGCTTCACATGCCCAACTTAAAGCGGCACTTGGCTAAGCCCTAAGCGCTGTCTTTCTTTCCCCAGCTAATCCCTGGGCATCGCAGCCCCTTCGCTCTTCTGGGCATGTTAGGACAGCCGTGGGCAGAGCATTCCCACTGGTGGCCCCCAGATGTTGGAACATTCTTCCTACCAAGGTGAGAAAAGTCCTTTTTTACACTGACCTTGTTCTTTCCTGCTCTCTCCCTTTCTCGCTGTTTAGGTGTGTTTAATGTGTAGATACTGCTTTGGGGGCCTTTATACCAGACTTTTAGGATTCCACTTGATGTTGTGAACCACTTGAATTCTTTGAAAATAAAGCAAATACACTCGGAAGAAATGAATGCCCCATAGCCGCTTTCCCTGAGCTTGGACTACAGTTCCCATCACTGCCCTGTTGGCTTGGGGATGATGGGAGGTGCAATCCAACAATTTTGGAAGGCGCTAGGTGGGGAGAAGGCTGCATCATAGAAATGACAAAATACCAGGAACGGTTATGGAAGAAAGTGTCAGACATGAACCGACCAAATGAAACACGAGCGAATCGTTTCGGGGCTGAACACTTCTTTTATTCAAGCGAGAGAAGACAAGCGGCTTTCCAGCTTCGGGTGCTGAGGGGGTGGATGTGGCCCGCGATGCTCAGCCCCTGCGGTCTTCTGGGGACTCAACCCTTTTTGTGGTGTGGTCTCCAGTGTTTCTTGTGATGAGGTGGGGGAGGCGGTGGTGGGGGAGGAGGAGGAGGAGGAGGAGGAGGTGGTGGTGGTGGCGGCGGTGGCGGCGGCGGTGGAGGAAGGCAGCAGACGTATCCATGTCCGTGGGAGCTGCAGGCGCAGTTGGCATGGGCATTCACGCCGTACCGGCAATGCTTCCCGCAGCCTCCATAGCACTGAACGTGGCAATGCTTCTTTAGGCCTGCGGAAGAGAAAGCCATGCGTGAGAGGAGGAGGAGGAGGAGGAGGCAGACCCTTGCAGCCCGGGATGCGAGCACTCACAGATGCCTTCAGAGCGGGCATGCGGAACCTCTGGGGTCCAAATTTGCCTTTTGGGGGAAAGCCATGAAGCCTCAGAGCCTTCCCTGGCCACAAGGGCTGATCTTTTGGCGATTTCTCAGCTTTGGTGTCATTTTCCCACTGTAAAACGATGAAAAGCCTCTGAAAAGACAGGGCTGCTCTTGGTAAGAGCGCCAAGCTGGTTTTATATGTGTGTATCCACCCAGTTGCCTTTTGCCCCCGACCCTGCCCACCCCCCAGTGGGATGGAGCTCCAGAAGGCTTCTCTGAAACAGAACCTGAGCCTCGGATGGGAGACGTTCCTCACTCCTGCACCAGAGGCATGTGAGTCAGGGCAGAGGGAGCCTCGCTGGATGGGGTTCGGCAGGAGGGTCTTGCCTCAGGAGCCGCTCAGACCCCAGCCAGCCCGTGGCCCCGTGGGAGAATGACCCTGCTGCTGGCCACCCCAGCCAGGAGGACGTGCAGGGGTCTCTCCCACGTCCACAAGCCTGGAGCAGGCTCCCTGGTCCATCGCCCAAGGGTGCTCCGCCCCTCCTGCACCCTGGGAGGAGAACACCAAGAGCGCCTCTGCAGCTGGCCCAAGGATGATGGGATATGTAGCTCCCTCCTGGACCTCAGCACCCGCTGAGCCAGACCCAGGCCTCCTCCCTTGCCTTGTGGTTCCTCCTGACCCTCCCTCCTTCTCGGTCTTTCTCGGCCTTCCCAGCCCCGCTGTCCCTCCTGCAGTTCCACAGATGATGCTCAGCCATCCCTTCCGAATGGGAGTGATAGCCCAGCGCCAGGTTGGAAAAGGCCGACAAGGTTTCCATGGCAGATGAACCTCTCCAGAGTCAAGCGGAGACAAATATCTCCCCAGGACTTGGTGCTCTGTGCTGGTGAGTGCCGGGCATCCAAGATTAAGAGTTGGATTACTGATTAGAATTATTTCGATGCCACCTTTCAGTCAAAGTCATTCAAAAATGATTGAATGGCCCCTGACCTTGTAGGCCTTAAAGAAGTGAAAGACCACTTCATAAAATCATAGAAGCATAGAACAGTGGAGTTGGAAGGGGCCAGGAAGGCCATCTAGTCCATCCCCCTGCTGGTGCAGGACACCAAGTTACATCATCCCACTCAGAGGGCTGCCCAGTTTCTTTCTGAATGCCTCTAGTGTGGGAGAGCCCCTCACCTCTCCAGGCAGCCTTTGGGGTCCTCATAGAGGGACATCATGTCCCCCTCAGTCTTCTCTTCCCAAGGTCAAAGATGCCCAGTTCTGTGTCTGTCTTCATAGGGCAGAAGGGCCCTTTTCGTTGCCCTTCTCTGGGCCACTTGCAGGTATCCAGATGTCATGGCTCACAACTCCCATCATCCCTAGCCAACATTGTTACTGGTGAGGGCTGATGGAGTTGTACGACATAGGAGGACTAGAAGCAGCTTCCCCTGCTTTAATGATAAATGAAATTATTACAGTGGAAGGAAGGACCTGTAAAAACCAATCTCCTGAATTGAATTAGCAGGTAAGAAATGTTTTTAGAGGCCTTACTCCCTTTCCCCATATCCAATGTTCCCAGTTAGGGCTGTTCAGAGATTGTTGTGGGCTCCCTTCTGGGTGATGATGGAGCCAAGGGAAAGCTTCCTTTTCCAACTTGAGATTCCACATCTGAACCTTTAACGTCATCAAAAAGAGGTCACAAGATAGAGGAGTTTTTTAAAGGTTCTCTCGAAGTCTAATACCAAATGCAAGAATCCGAAAATGCCACAATGTGGAAAGACCTCACTGTGTGAGATTCCTGGCCAACCTGTTCAAACAACCACAATCCCCAAACCTCCCAGAAACAAAGTCTTCTACATGGATTATAGAATCTGAGAACAGCAGAGTTGGAAGGGGCCATGAAGGCCATCAGGTCCAACCCCCTGCTGGTGCAGGACACCACCTTACAGCATCCCACTCAGGTGAGGCCCAGGTTCCTGTTGAATGCCTCCAGTGTGGGAGAGCCCCCCACCTCTCTGGGCAGCTGGTTCCACTGCCCTTTTGCTCTGACAGTGAGGAGGCTTTTCCTGATGTCCAGCCTGAATCTGGGTTGTCGCAGCTTGACTTGATTATTCCATGTCCCACACTCTGGGATCAGCAAGAAGAGGTCTTGGCCTTCCTCTTTGTGACAGCCTTGGAGGTGCTTATGGAGGGACATCATGTCCCCCCTCAGCCTTCTCTTCCCAAGGCTGGACATGCCCAGTTCCCTCAGTCCCTCCTCACAGGGCAGTGTTTCCAACCCCTGGGCCCTTTTTGTTGCCCTCCGCTGGACCCTTTCTAATTTTCCTGCCTCTTTCTTGAAACCTCTGGTTCTGGTATCGCCTTCACCAGACATCTGTGTGAGCACTGACCGGCTACTATCAGTGCCTTGGGAAACACCACAGACCCTTTCACTTCCCTGCATCATTTAAAAGCTTTTACAAAGCACTTCGTTTGCGAAGGCATTGGTAAAAGCTGCCAGCCCATCTTCTGTGCATGGGTGGGGTGCACATGTTTCCCCCTTTATGCTCAGATACCTCCTTTTCTTTCCCTTTCGTTCAGTTGGACAACTGTTTGTGCAACCAAACCCCAGTGCTGGACAAGACAAGACACTGTATAAGGAGCTCTTCCTTTTAAAAAAGGTGCTATTAAGGCAGCTCAAGTATTCTTCCTCCCTCTCCCATCACTTCTGCGCACCAGGATTTGGGGACAGCGTGATTGTAGCTCATGGGGACACGAGTCTCATGCTTGAACAAAACAGTTTTGGGCTGGTGTCTCCAGAGACAGCTAGTCCAGTCCCGCAAGCCCTCGCAGAGCACCGAAGGGCACCCCCCCAAAGCCTTACCTTCAGCGACCACGGCAACCAGGAGAAGCAGCGCCAAGGAAAGGAGAACAGCCCTCATGGTGAAGGGCAACGAGATCTCTCTGGGTGAGACCCGATAGAGGGGAATCCACCGCAAGATGGGATGCGGTGTGTGGTCCGGAGCTCGGGTATTTATGGAGAGTCCGATGAATGAGGCAGGAGGGGCTTGGAAGGAGTGATATGTGAAATGGAACATCACGGGAACAGCGTGGCGTCATCCCCAGCCTGGAAGAGCCCCTTCTGCATTCTTCCCCTCCGCGTGTGCCATTGAGGCTTCCGTCATGGGGCTTGCTGGCCCAGGGCTTCTGACATGGGTTTCTTGGCGCCAGGTCTGACCATCGCCACCCTCCGGATCCGGCTCTGGGGGAGGAGAGAGATGAGGTGGATAAGAGCTCCTGTGCAGCCGAGGAGGAACAGGCGTCAAGGGTGCCTCATAAGGAACGGGGAAAGATCGAGATCAAGATAAGGGCCTTTGAAGCCGACTGCAGAGCCAGAAACCTGAACAATTTTTTCCTGCGAGACAAACAAAGGTACATTGGGTGCAAGGGTGCATTGTTGAGGGATGAAGGCCTCACTCCTCCGCAGGGTGTCCAGAAAGCTGTGTGGCCGTCCAACAGTCTCCTAGAATTCACCCACTGGGAAGGGCTGCTGGGAAGGTGGTCCAGAAGTTCCACCTGGTACAGAATGGTTCTGCCCATGTGTGGATGGCACCAGATACATGTCCACTACATTGATTTCTCTTGGCTAGCTGCTGGTGAACTTCCAGATTCAGGTGAAGCATTAGGACAGGTGTCCAAGGCCCTAAGTGATGCAGGATCCAGCACTTATTTATTTATTTATTTAGAATGTTTGTATGTTGTCCCATTCGCATGAGCCTTGGGATGGCTTACATACAATAAATAAACAAAATACAATTAGTGCACATAAAATCCAGATTCACCCTGGCTGCAAAGTAAAAACCTATAGATGATGTTAAAAATTGTTAAAATATTGTTTAAATAAAAAGGTCTTAGCCTGGCGCCGAAAAACAAATAACGACGGTGCCAGGCGGACCTCTCCGGGGAGCGCATTACATAGATGGGGTGCCACCGCAGAGAAGGCCCTCCTCCGGGTGCTTTGCCTTCTGATGTCTCCCATGGAGGGTTCCCGGAGGAGGGCCTCTGCTGCCAATCTCAAGGGGCGGGAGGGCAAATATGGAAGAAGGAGTTCCTTTAGGTGTCCAGGTCCCAGAGGAAGGCAGGATGCACTCCAACAGAGCCAAGCTCAGGGAGCCAAGGTTCCATTTGGATGCCAGGAAGCACTTCCTGACAGTCAGGACCCCGAGGGGGTGGAATGGGCTTCCCCGGGAGGCGGTTGAGGCCCCATCGGTGTGGGCGTTCAAGGACAGGCTGGACATGCACATGGTGGGCATGTCGTGAGCGGAGCCGGCTGGAACCAGGGGTCAGACTAGATGGCCTGGGAGACCCCTTCTGACTTGCTTTGTTTCTATGTTTCTATGTGTGAACAGACAGACCTTGCTGACCAGGTGAGGGGGTGCCACACGGAGGTGGGTAGAGACCTGTTCTCCCCTGCAGAGGAAGGCAAGAGGCGCTCCAACAGAGCAAAGCTCAGGGAACAAGGGTTCAATTTGGATGCCAGGAAGCATTTCCTGACAGTCAGGACCTGAGGGTGTGGAATGGGCTTCCGTGGGAGGTGGTTGGTGCCCCATCGGTGAGGGTGTTCAAGGACAGGCTGGACGTGCACATGGTGGGCATGTCGTGAGCGGAGCCGGCTGGTGCTGGAGGTCAGACTAGATGGCCCAGGAGGCCCCTTCTGACTCGCTCTGTTTCTATGTTTCTATGAATAGGTATGGATAGATCCAACGGATTCCTACCTGAATCCTAACGCTAGCCCTCATTGTTCCCCCCCCACTGGGGATGCACAAGGCTGAGACTCTGCAGGCTCACAGCCAGTTGTGGGGAAAGCCCTGAGGGTTTCTTGCCCTATGGGGCCACTGCAGAGGTTCCAGGTGTCAGCAATGAGGGGTTAATAGGTTCCGGGACATATCCAGACGAAGCAGCTCAGTGGACTGACTTGAAACGTGGCAGTCTTGGAGAGGCAGCTCTGGGGACAGTCTGTGCCGATTCTGAGGCAGAACAGGCACAAAATAGCTTACTTATAGGAGTTTAAACTTTAACGGGTGCCTTTCTTTTTGCAGTCACGTCCTGTGTTTGGACAGCATCTTTTGGAAAGCACGATGCCATTTGAGGCGCATGGAAGTTGCAGGTTGTCCTGTGCCCCAGAAGAGCACGAGAAGAACACAAGAACACAAGAGTCATTTTGGATCTGACTCAAGGCCCATCCAGTCCAGCACCCGACACACACGGGGGCCAACCCGCTGGCACAGGATCCCTCTGGCAGGATGCGGGCAAGCCCTCCTCCTGCCCAGCCCCTCAGCAACTGGGGCACGCAGGCGTGTCGCCTCTGGGCAAGGAGGGGGCCCAGGGCCAGCCAGGCCACCGACGGCCTCCTCCCTCATGAATCTGTCCAGTCCCCTTTGAAGCCATCCAGACTGGCGGCCATCGCCGCTTCCCACTGCAGCAAATTCTATCATTCGACTACACGCTGTGTGAAGACGACCTTCCTTTGATCTGTCCTAAACCTCCCATCCATCAGCTTCGAGGGGTGACCCTGGGTCCAAGCATTACGGGAGAGGGAGAGAATGGCCTTCCCCTCTACTTTCTCCACACCAGGCATTATTCTAAACACCTCAACACACGTCTCTCCTTCCTCGCCTTCTTGCTAAGCTGAACTGTCCCAGCTCCTCACCGGGGGTGGGGGGCACTCCAGCCCCTGGACCATCTTCTTTGCCCTTCTCAGTCCTTTCTCCAACTCAATGATGTCCCTTTTCAGGCAAGGCGCCCAGGTTCAAGCACAATACTCCAAGGACAGTCGCACCGACGATGTGTATAAGGGGAAGCTTTTTTGTTTGTTTAGTCGCAAAGTTGTGCCTGACCCATCATGACCCCACAGACAGCATTCTTCAGGCTCTCCTGTCCTCCAGCATCCCCCAGAGTCCACCCGAGCTCACACCCACTGCCCCAGTGACCCCATCCAGCCACCTCACCCTCTGCCATCCCTGCCTCCTTTTGCCCTAAGGGGAAGTAAGATTTTGACAGTTCTGCTTTTCCTCCCGTTCCTTAGGATGCCTAGCAGGGCATTTGCCCTTTCTGCGGCAGCTGAACGCTGGGCCAACATTTTCACTGAGCTGTCCACCAGAACCCCAAGATCCCTTCCTCACTCGGTCAGTGCTAGCTCAGATCCCATCAGCCTCGGGGAAGTTTAAAGGATCTGCAGGTTTTGAAAGGAGTGTGGTTTCATCCCATGATGATGGTACCAGTTGCCAGTTAAGTATTTCCAGCCCAGAATAATAGTTTCAACTGCATGGACTTCAAGGGCCTATTCAGGTGAACCAACTGATGTGCAACCAGCCACAACCACAACTAGGATGTACTGGTTAGAGTGTTGGACTAGGAAACGACAGTAGCACCTGCCTGGCTAGGAATCCTTGTCGTTAGTCGCGAAGTCGTGTCCGACCCATCGTGACCCCATGAACAACACTCCTCCAGGCCTTCCTGTCCTCCACCATCCCCTGGAGTCCACCCAAGCCCACTCCCGCTGGCCCAGTGACCCCATCCAGCCACCCCATCCTCTGCCGTCCCCTTCTCCTTTTGCCTTCAATCATTCCCAGCATCAGGCTCTTCTCCAGGGAGTCCTTCCTCCTCATTAGGTGGCCAAAGTATTTGAGTTGCATCTTCAGGATCTGACCTAAAGGGCAGTCAGGGTTGATCCCCTCTAGGACTGACTGGTTTGATCGCCTTGCGGTCCAAGGGACTCGCAGGGGTCTCCTCCAGCACCACAATTCAAAGGCCTCAATCCTTTTGCGCTCAGCCTTCTTTATGGTCCAGCTTTCACAGTGCCTTGTCGTGGCGAAGGGGCTTGCGTAGCTCAGCGAAGCTATGAGCTATGCCCTGCAGGGGCACCCAAGATAGCAGAGAGCTCTGACAAAGGGTGATCCACGGGAGAAGGAAATGGCAACCCACTCCAGTACCCTTGCCATGAAAACCCCATGGACAGTACCAAAAGAAATCTCTATGGAGGTACAATCCTAGGCAAGTTTAGGCAGAGAAAGGCCTACAATTCCCAGCATGCCCCAGCTAGCATACCTCCCCCCACCAAGACTATTTTCTGTCTAAGCTTGCCTAGGATTGCAATTCTCCAGGGGGACTCTGGCCAGTCATGGACTTTCAGCCACAGGGTGGTTGTGAGAATGAAACACAAGGGAAGGAAGCTGTACGCTGCTTTGGGTTCCTTGACAGAGGGGAAAAAGTGGGATATAAATGTGGTGGTGATGCTGATGATGAAGACAAGGTCTGCATCACCCCACGGCTTGTCACAGCTCCGACTCCCAGCATGCTGGGACCTGACCGAGTGTGGAAAAGCCTTCCATAGAATGCAATTTTTGTAATGCAATGCAGCCTCTGAAAGAACTAAGGGAAATATCACACTAACGCACACAGTACACACGCCTGGTCCAGATAGGGAGCCCAGTGGAGGGAAAGAAAGCTCCTCCACCCTGGCCCCAATTCTGTGCCCTGTGCTTTCTTGAGCGTGAAAAAGAGGGAAAGCCAGCCGCAGATGGACAGCAGCGCTCTCGGGAAAGGCGAGGAAGAAGGAAGCACATAGCTATTGGCTGGGAAGGGGGGCCTTTTTCCTCCCTGAGCCTGCATAGAATCACACTTTTATGCATTATGCTTTTCCACAGGCCCCCGGGAGGGTCCCAGGCAGCCCCAGGCGGAGGCTCAGCAGTGCTGAGCCAAAGGGGCCGCCGGAGAATGGACCGGCCATGCCGCACAAATGCACGACTGTTGCCGGCCTTTGTGTTGCCTGGCCACTCGCTGGCTTTTCACCCCTGGGGCCCCGCCAGTTCTGGAAAAGGCTCAGCCCCATGCAAGGTTAGGCAGAAAAATGTTTGATACGCTTAATGTATTGCAAGCCACCTAGGAAGGTCCTGGGAGTTTGTTGTTGTTGTTAGTCGCGAAGTCATATCCGACCCATCACAACCCCATGGACAGCACTCCTCCAGGCCTTCCTGTCCTCCACCGTCCCCCGGAGTCCACTCAAGCTCACGTCTCAGTGACTCCATCCAGCCACCTCATCCTCTGCCATCCCCTTCTTCTTTTGCCTTCTATTGTTCCCAGCATCAGGCTCTTCTCCAGGGAGTCCTTCCTTCTCATCAGGTGGCCAAAGTGTTTGAGTTTCATCTTCAGCATCTGGCCTTCTAAAGAGCAGTCAGGGTTGATCTCCTCTAGGACTGACCGGTTTGATCGCCTTGCAGTCCAAGGGACTCGCAGGAGTCTCCTCCAGAACCACCATTCAAAGGCCTCAATCCTTCAGTGCTCAGCCTTCCTTATGGTCCAGCTTTCACAGCCATACATTGCAACTGGGAAAACCATAGCCTTGACTATACACACTTTTGTTGGCAGGGTGATGTCTCTGCTTTTTAGTATGCTGTCTAGATTTGCCATAGCTTTCCTCCCCAGGAGCAAGAGTCTTTCAATTTCTTGGCTGCAGTCCCCGTCTGCGGTGATCTTGGAGCCCAGGAAGATAAAATCTGTCACTACCTCCATTTCTTCCCCATCTATTTGCCAGGAAGTGAGAGGACCGGATGCCAAGATCTTAGTTTTCTTAATGTTGAGTTTCAAGCCAACTTTTGCACTCTCCTCCTTCACCCACATCAAGAGGCTCTTTCGTTCCTCTTCACTTTCTGCCATTAGAGTGGGGTCATCTGCATATCTGAGGTTGTTGATATTTTTCCTGGCAATCTGAATTCCAACTGGTGATTCATCCAGCCCCGCCTTTCTCATGATGTGCTCTGCATATAAGTTAAATAGGCAGGGCGACAGTATACAGCCTTGCCGAACTCCTTTCTCAATTCTGATCCAATCAGTGGTTCCGTGTCCTGTTCTCACTGTTGCTTCTTGACCCGCATATAGGTTTCTGAAGAGACAAATAAGATGGTCAGGTACTGCCATCTCTTTAAGAACTTGCCACAATTTGTTGTGATCCACACAGTCAAAGGCTTTAGCATAGTCAATGAGTCCTGGAAGTTACAGGCAGCCTATAAATTGGGGGGGGGGGGGGAGGACACACGTGGCTATCTGGGAGTTTTGGGTCTTTTTTCTGTCTAAGCTTGCATGGAGCCAAGCCTTAATTGGTGCTTTGAGCCCTTCCCACCTGTAAGTGCATTCAGGATTACTGCCTAAAGTGGCTAGCCCTCATGAACACAGTTGGCTTTATCTGCAAGTTTTTCAAAGCAAGATCTCTGATCTGAATATGCCGTTCTGGACAGCCAGTGCTGTGCTCTTCCATAGAGCCCAGAGGTATCACTGTGTTGGATCAGGATGTTTGGGATAAAGCCATTCGGCTTATGGTGACCCAGAAGGACAATCGGTGGCACAGTGGTTGGAACATGGGGACTGGGACTCCAGAGGCCTCCATTTAGGCCCACATTTGGCCAGCTGGCCGGCCCTCACCACCTCACAGGGTTCTGGTGAGCTGCTTTCGGTTCCTTCCAGCAAAAAAGGCAGGACAGAATTATAATGCATAAATAAAACGATTGAGCTAACTCAGGGACAAAAGATGCCGATAGCACCAGAACAGAGAGCTCAGCAGAAGTAAAGAAGGAAGCCGGGATGTGGACTGGGACTCGGGCGATCCCATTCTAGTCCCCGGTCAGCTATGGAGCCCACTGGGTGACTTTGGGCCAGTCACAGATGCTCAGCTCAGCCCACCTCGCAGGGTTGTTGTTGTGAGGAAAAAACCAAGCCACATGAGCTGCCCTGGTTTCCAAACAAAAGGAAAAAGAGGAGGGATATGAATGCAATGTCATGACTGTTTTTTCATAATCTCCTTCCCCAGCCCCTCCCCCAACTTGCGCATTGTATTCATGCTTCAGTGCTTGGCTGTATCAGCCAGGACCAGGCAGAGGATCCAAAACATTTGGTACTTTACATTTGCAGCCTTGCTAAGAGAAGAAGCAGGTTCATTCTGCTATTTTGCCCTGTATGGCTCTGAAAACATAAGTCGCTTCAAGAAAAAAATACAGAAAAATCAAATATATATGTGCGTGTGTATATGCATATTCAGAAACCTATAAAACAAAATAATTTGTGGCATGTACTTAAAAACAGCACAGTTCTGGTTGTGTGGAAAACACACAAATGGCACACGAACAGGAAGGCTGCACTGCAGGAAAACACGTTCGGGAAACCACACGAGATGCGCTCAGAGCCCCATCTCCACAGCTGCCCTCCTTGCACACACCGATGCTGACAGGGGACCCTCTTGCAGGAGCCGCAGCTTGGCCCGGAAGAGTAGGGACACCCGGCCCATCATCCCCAGGCCACAGGTCCTCTCCCTCCTGCAGACTCTCTCCTGCTCCTGGCTGGGCCAACTGAGCCGTTGGCCCTCCTGCCTGAGAAAGAGCTTAACGAGGCTTGCAGGCTGAGTGAAACCTTTCTCTCCAACTTCTTTTTGTGCTTGCCATAACAAGTGCTTGGAGGCCACAACAGAAAGCAATTTTAGTTGTTTGCTTGTTCGTTTATTAGATTTATATCCTACCTTTTTGCTTTGAAGGAACTCAGGGCAGCTTATATAATTCTCCCCTCCTGCTCTCAAGCATTTCCCCGCCACAACAACCCTTTGAAGTAGGTTGTGCTGAGAGTTTGAGACTGGCCCCAAGTCACCCAGTTGGCCCCATGGCCAAGCGGGGATTTGAACCCGAACCTGCTGGGCTGGAGCAGAACTTCCTCTGGTCCCATCATGTCTGGAACAGGGAAAGAGCAAGTGCCTCGTGGAAGCCCAGGAGTCGGACGTTAGGGCCCAGCTGCTCCTTTGGGGCTGATTTCCTGAGATACTAGACCCCTGACTATGCAGGTTCAGTGGAGCCGTCCTGGCTGGCTGGCAGGCATCAGTCCTCCACCACGAGAATGTCGAACCTCCTCTCGAGGGCTCCTACGGGGCGACCATCAAACACAGCTCAGGTTGCAATTCCAACCATCAGTGCTGCGTGAAGACCCTTTTGCTAATCCGGCCTGGATTTCCCACTTCTGGGCCCCTCGGAGCAGCCCTCCGGGTTTGGGCATCCTCATCCTTCTTCCTTTTCCTGACTTCGGTGAGGCCCCACAAGGGGGCAGTCCAATGAGACTTCCCAGAATCCTCTGGACGCAGAGGATTGTGGGCATCCGATGCAGGGCAGGGGGACCACGAAGGGGAAGGCCACCTCTGTGCTTCTCCAGCCCCCCACGGCAGTCAAGGGGAGGAAGAAAGGCGATGGAGCTGCCACCAGGATGCGCCACATCTCAACGGCGCCAGCCTCCTCCCCTCGCCACCACTGGGACGTCCGCAAAACCCCTGGGGATGTGGCTAGCGCCCTTCTTGCTCTGACTGTGAGGAAGGAAGGCCCTCTGAGCACGCCCCAGTTCAAGCACCTCGCCTGCTTGCTGACATAGCAGTGAAAACTCTGACAAATATAACCGCCCTCTTGATGCTGTCCGGGGGTCAGAGGAACCCTCTACCCCTGAGTTTTTTCAACAGGTCTTGATCAGGGATGTGAAAGATCATTTGGGGGAAGGAATTGCTCAGATTCCCTGGGCTCAGTTCCCTGGACTCCAGTCAACTTTGCAGCAGCCCCAGATCCAAGCTCCTGAGTCGACGTTCCTAGTGCTCCCAGCATTCATGGGGCGTTTGCCAGGAATCAGGGCCCATGCGCTCCACAAGCGGCCCCCTCGCTACCTGGCACTGCCACTGCGCACTGTGCCAAGCAAGGAATAAAGTTGGTTGCCGGGATCCAGGAGCGCTCATGGGCTTCCTCTTGGTTCAGCTCACTTTGCAGCTGGGCTGAGCAGGTGAGGAATTCTGTGGGTTCCGAAAGAACCCACCACGGCATTCTCTGCCGTGCGTTACGAACCCTCCTTTGCTTCCCGTGCTTCACCATGGCTTGTCTGAGTGTGTGAACCCAGAAGCATTGTTTCCACTCTGCTACCACAAAGTCCCGTGCAAAGAGCGGCCGCTGCTGGAGACGATGCTCCACCCTGGCTCCTCCATCCGCCAGATCTGCCTAGTAACTGATGCGCCAGCTCCAGCTGTGCTCCGGTGGGTTGTGCCACATTCCTCCCTCCCTCTGCCCTCGGCATCCCCTCCCAAACGAGACGGACACTTCAGCAATTATTAAAAGTCTGTATTCCATGCAGAAGTCAGCGTATTCACGAGCCTCGAAACATGCACACCAGGTGGAATGCGGACCCCTCGCTCTGCCCCCCTTCACCCAAAGCACTGCGTATGAACGCTTCGGGGCCGGTCTCTGGAGGGGGGTGCGCTGTGGAAGCAGGTGCACCGATGCTCTTCCCATTGAGCCCCTCATTGGTCCAGTCGGCGGGTGCGTCAATGGGCCCGTGTGTCCACGTCTCCGGGGTGTCAAGTTCTCCTCCCGAGAGCCCCTCCCCAGCCTGTTCTCTGCCGGCTTCTTCCCACCATCAGGAGTGGGAGGGGGCTCGGGGTCGTCCTTGGAGTGCTTCGATCCAGCGCTGGCTCGGGCTGGCTCACCGGGAGGGTTTGGGCAGCCGGGGCCTCGCTAGCCTCAGCAACTCCCTCATCAGAGTGAGAACCCTGAGCCGCGGCTGGGTCAGCTCCCCACGCCCCTCCTGAGTCTGGGCTGCCATTCCCACCAGAGCCCTCCCTCTCTCACGCGCGCCTGGGGATCACACCCGAGCACGTGCGCACGGCAGCCCTCTCGCTGCCTTCCAAGGCCCACCTGTGGCTCAGGAGCATCCCTGGCTGCACTGAACGGTGCCACGAAGGACTGTTCCGGCAGGAGCATCTCTCCGTTCTTGGCAAAGAGGAGCATCACCTTGTCCCCGCTGTCCCTGGGGACTGTCCACACACCTGGCGGTCGCCTCCCCACACCCTTCAGACCCACCAACTCCCACTGCTGCAAGACAGGAGGTGTGGGGCGTCTCTGGGGGGATTCCCCCGTGGGTCTGAGAGAACTGCCCACGGATGTGGCCCTGGTCGAGCCTCCTGCCTGGCAAGTGCCACATCAGAGCGCGCCTCGGGGGCAGGTGTGGGAGGCGGGCTTGGGGCCGTGGCACAGATGCCCCCCCCCCCGCACACCTTGCACACTGCTGCAAGCCCAGCTGTGCGAGCAGGTGTGCGTGTCCGTGTCTGTGCGGTGAGGGAGCTGGCAGCGCCGGGCACCTGTGGCTGGGTGCGGGCAGGCGTGCCCTGGGAAGCTGCCAGCCTGGGGGACAGAATGTATTTATTTATTATTTCCTTATTTAAAACCTTCTCTACTGCCCCATTACCGACGTCTCGGGACGGTTTATAACTCCATTAATACCACAGAATAAAACTAGAAATCAGAAAAGGAGTGGTACAGCATCCGATATTCAGCATAAAAGCACCAAGTGAAACCATTAGGGCTTTATAGGTCAGCACCCTAAATGAGGAAGCCCCTGAATGTGTTACGCCCCGGCGTGCGTTTCTCTCTGGCACGGAGTCCCCGTGGCGCTACAGAAACGGAGACGGGCTTTGCCGCGACGGAAGGGGACTGGGTGGGGAGGCCAGGGCAAGAGCCGGTGAGGCGGCTCGTGGTGTGGCCCGGCATGGGGAAGGGGTGCCGGGCCGAGCCGCTCTGCAGAGGTAGGGCGCACCTGCGCAGGTGTCGCACCTGCAGCGAGGAAGGACAGGGAGGTTGCGGGTGGGCCTGCGCGTCCATCGGCACGGAGCGTGGCAGCCGGAGGAGCGGAATCTGCGCCGTCCCGGAGCAGCAGTCCCACTCCGGTGAGCCAGTGGATGGGGCTGGGCCCCCGTCGGGGGCAGGGGGGGGGAGGAACAGCTGGCTGCAGATGTTCCCGGGGAAGTACGTGAACCAATGAGGGGGAGGTGGGCAAATTAGGCAGGAATTGCACCCTGGGATGGAATTTAAGGGAGGGGGGATGGTGGGGTAGATGCCACCCTTCCCAGGAAGGGAGGGGAGGGCTAAAGCTGGGTGAGCAGGGAAACCATGCCTTGTCTGAACCCAGTAACTGGGTCGGAAGCCATGCCCTGAGCGAACGGTGTGGTAACCACGCAGCGTGGTTTGCCATCCCGTGCGGACACGGCCGGTGTCGAGGCGTTGCAGCCCAACAGCAACTCTGCAGAAGAACAAAAGGCCGGACAAAGTCTCAAGGTGCGGCCATTTTTATTACTTCATGAGCAGAACCAAGCAGAACTTCTCCTTGTGCCGCCGGAGAGCCGCTTCTGGCGTCGGACCATCCTCGCCTGCTGTTCTCGGGGGGCTCAGCCTTTGTAGTGCGGTCTCCAGTGTGGCCACTTCACATGCGGGTGGGGGTATGGGGGAGGATGAGGATGATGAGGAGGGGGAGGGGGGCGTGCGGGCGGGGGTGGGGGCGGGGGTGGGGGCGGGGGCGGGGGCGGAGGCGGGGCAGGGGGGGGGGGGGGCGGAGGAGCAGGCAGCGGATGAGGTAGAAGGGGCAGTGGGTACGGGCGTGGGTGTGGGTGTGGGTGCGGGTGTGGGTGTGGGTGTGGGTGCGGGTGTGATACACAACAGATGCCACCATAGAGGGCACAGGCGCAGTTTGCCTGAGCGACCTTGTGTTGCGGGCACTTAGAGCTGCAGAAACCATGGCAGTAACTACTGCAGTGTTGTCTGTAGCCTGCGGAAAAGAAAATTTCCCAGGTTAGAGGAGGAGGTGGAGGGGAAGGAGAAAGCAGCTCAGGAAAGCTGGGCAGCTCAGGGTGTGAGCTTCCACCATGAGCCCATGAGGGGTGCAGCGCCCCAGTCCCGAGTCCCTCATATCACCTTCCCAGGGAGCCCTGCCCAGAATCCCTTGCTGCCTGCCCCTGGCTCCGCCCCTTTGGCCTTTGGCCACACCCACTGCTGGAATCCAGGCTCTGAAAGCCAAGCAGTGACCGTTGGGAAGCCCATCTGCACTGGATTCACACGTGGTGCCCCCCGCCAATGCCAGCCTAGGTGGCTGCACCCAAGAAATTAGCCTCAAGGGGGGAGAGTAACTCCCCTGCACATGCAGCCGAATGGAGAGGCCTCAGACTCCTGAGATGGGAGAATGGGCTATACCACTTGAGGTGGTAGGGGAGCCCCATTTCTGCGTGCGCCCTTACACAACAAGCCTGCAATTTTTTTATGTACGGTGGGGAATAATGGGCATTGTTATGAGCTCTGTGCAGGATTTGGTGGTCCGATATCTCTGCCATTCAGGCTCTCCCCGAGGACTTTGGGCTCAACACGGGTTGAGTGGGAGGAGGTGCCTTCACATGTCCCCTCCACACCGTTTTCCCCACTGACAATTCTGCCAATGGCCTTTTCCCCAGAGATGTGTGTTCACCTTTTTACGAGCACCAGCCTAGGCGTGGGGAGGCCAGGGGGCGGAGGTGTGCTCTGCCCCACTTCAAGGCGCCTCCTGGGTAAAGAAAGCGTCCTTCCTCACTGCCCGGAGTGTGGAGGGTGCAGCCCCTCACCAGCCCAGCTAGTGTTCGTCCCATTCATTCCCCCCACAGATCTCCAAACCCCCCCAAAGCCTCACTGCCTGCAAATGGGAGAGAATCCGTACTCGACCTTTCCTTTCATCTCAGCTGGACTGGACATCGAGGGCAGCGGCCACTCCCAACCTGGGGCCCTCCCGATGTGCTGGATTACAACTCCCATCAGCCTCAGCTAGCCTGCTCAACACTCTGTCATGCCCCCTCTGGAGGAGTTCTCTTGTCCATGGGAAGATCTGAGATATCTGGGGCCCTTGGGGAGATGGCATCAACCGTGGTAGACACTGAGTAGCCCCCATGCCCAGGGAGTGCAGACACCTAAAACCTTGCTCATGAGTAGACCAGGGGAGGCCTGCAGCTGGATGGGGCTTGCTTTCAGAGCTTCCTTTGGAGGCACAGAGTGCCTGGCCTCTGGTTGTGTGGCTCCCTGATCATCAAACTCTTGTTTAGAACACCTCGTGTTTGGTTCTGGGCTGCCCATGGAGCTGGACTCATCCCCTGGAGATTTGTCCTTGTGCCTCTAGCAGAGGGCACCTCCAAGAGCCCTCCTCGTTTGGGGAAACAGATCCGATGGGGTGAGCAACGCTTTCGCCCTTCCCTACTACAACAACGCCCCTCTCCTCCACCCCGCTCCATTTTTCTTCCATAAATAGCCCAACCACCTTGGTGGTCATGGATTCGGAGGCTCTGCTAAAGCCACGCTGTGGGGGACGCCACTCCCCTTCTGTGAGGAGCTGAGCTATGCTGCAGGGTGTTAGAGCTAGGGCCATCTGCTCCGAGCCTTCCCACCCCTAACAAAAGCAACGAAAAATCCAGGTGGACTCCCCCCACCGTTACCTGCAGAGGCCATGGCGAAGAGCAGGAGCAGAGCAAAGGTGAGGAACAGGACCCTCATGGTGAAAGGATGGATCAGATCTTGATGGTGAGTCAAGATGGCAGAAGATCTGGTGAAGGAGAACCTGTCAAGCCGATCTGATGAGGTGTGTGCTCTGGACCTCTAGTATTTATGAAGAGTTCCCGGACTCAAGGGGGAGGACCATGGCGTTATATGATGCATGAACAACGCCACTTCCAACAAATCTTGGAACACCTTCATGTCATCTTGACCCCAACCGGCCCTTCCTTCTAGACATGTCCTCATGTGAATCCACACTCCCAGAATGCTTCACTGCCTATTTCTTGTCTCCCGCCAGGCAGGATCAGCTTGGTGTCCAGTGCCAGAACTCTCCACCCTCTTCCACGCTCTGTGCTCAGAGCAGGTCAAGTGCAGAAGGGGCTTCATAGCCTGCAAGAAGGAAAATACTGAGCACATCTCAGAAGGGAATCGTAAGGGGAACAAAACAAGGCCCTTGATGAAAGTTACACTCCAGAAATATCTGAACAAAATGTGCATGAGGCAGATGAAAGTGTCGAGACAATACTGAGTCATGGCCAATCGGGGATCCTGTAGTGACGCCATAGTGTCACGCTGACCTGCATGGGAACATGGCAAGAGTGCTTGGATCAGTCCAAGGCTCAGGAAGACCCATCTACCAGATGCATCTGGGAATCCCACAGGATCCTCCACTATTTCTTGTGCCCAGGCAACCGTTAGCCCAGGCCATGCTTGTTCTGAGCATGGGGCTTCCATAAAACCACAACGGCCAGTAGCCATTAGCAGACCTTCAGTGCCTGAGAACCTGCTCTGCTCTTTGCAGGCCAAAGCACCAGTTTCAGTCTTTAGCATTTCCAGTTAGAGAAGTTCAGCTGCCAGCTGATGGGGAGGACCCGGGCCGGAGTCCCCAGCGAGACGCTCCCAGGCAGAGTGGATGTAACTGGACCCGATGCATGTGCGTCCACCTAATCGGTTGTCCCATCTGGTGGCACTGAGGTCTGGAAATGGGTCATGAGTTTTGTGACCAAAAACCTCCTCCTTCTACCACCAGTTCAATAGGTGGCACCCTTTCTTGGTTTTACGGGAGAACAGCCAACCCCAACCTGGTGCCCCCAGAAGGGCAGGACTGCAGCTTCTCAATTCCAGTGCAGTCTGGCCTCACCTTCTCCAGGGTAGCTGTGAACCATTCATTCATTTGAGCTGGAAAAAGTACAGAGAAGGGCAATCAAAAGGATCCGGGCGCTGGAGCGGCTTTCCTAAGGGGTGGCTCCAGCAACGGGGACTGTTCCACTTAGAAAGAAGCAAGGAGGGCCAGACCTGAGGGAGGGGTTTGAAATAATGGCCTGGTGTACGGAAAGTGCAGTGCCAGAGATTTTTCTCCCATAATAATGGAACCCAAAGGGGTCATCCCATGAAGGTGATGGGTGGGAGGTTTAGTACAGATCAAAGGAACGCCTTCCTCACACAACCTATAGTTAAATGATGGGATCTCCTGCCACAGGAAGTGGGGACGGCCAGCAATCTGGATGGCTTTAAAGGGGACTGGAGGCTATCCGTGGCCACTGGCCTTGCTGGCCATGGGCTTCCTCCTTGACCAGAGGTGGCCTTCCTGCATGCACCAGTTGCTGAGGAGCTGGGCAGGAGGGGGTCTTGCACCCCTCCTGCTGGAGGGATCCTGGGGGCAGCTGCTTTGCCACCATGTGCAGGGAGTGCTGGACTGGATGGATCTTTGGGTGGATCCTGAGTGCCATTCATATGTTTTCATTTGTTCGTTCATTTCTACACCACCAATAGCTGAAGCTCTCTCTGTAGGTTCACAATAATTCCTGAAACCACAAAGAAAAAAAATAGCATATAAAAGTTCAGTATATAAAATGTGAAAGAATTCAAACAGCTAACCCATTTCAATAAAACACTAGACAGGTTAAAAGAACGACTGGTATAAATGCCCCAGTCATGTGCCATTAAATACTTTGAAATACAGTCCTGTACCCCTGGTATACAGTGAAAACAGAGCGTGATAGAATTGCTAGTGTAAATTATTTTATGTATGGAAATTAATAGAACAAATATAATATTAGCATTCCTCCATGTCCACTGTTTATGTCTGGGACCCCTGGGATTTGCAATGGGACAGAATAGCAATGCTTTGTGAAGGATTATTTTAAAATTTTAAATAAAAATTTAAAATCTAAAGTTATTCTTTACGCTGATAACCTTATGCTGACAACCTTAGCGGTTTCTCAAAACTCCACTCATCTCTTCTGGTTTTGATGCGTTTGGTGATTTGTCCTCAGGCCAACAGGCAAAATCCGGGCTACTTGGCGCCTGGGCTTCCTGGGGCTTCGCACGCCGCCCCCTTTGCTCCCCAAAGACTGATTGACCTGAGTTATGCATTCACCTTGAGTATATTAGCCTTTCTCCATCAACTGAACTCCCAAGACGCCCATTATTCTATATCTTGTGAGGTTTCAATCAACTTTTTCCTTTTCGCTTCATCCTTTGAGATACATCTCTGGGAATAAATATCTCAAATAGGTAAGAACTGCAGGGCAGCATCAATATCACCGGTTAAGCTACTGCGCCAGAAGATCTTCAACTGCCGTCAAGTCAGACTTTGCCCAATTCATGGAGTTGCTGGATAAATCAAGCTGCGTTACAGAACTGCTGCGGGTCGCCATGTCGCCTTTGACAGCAGTAAGGAAACATTTCAGTGTGCAGGTTCGGCAGGCAGCTGGCGTTGGCTTCCTCCTAAATGGTCCATTGCATGCAGACGCTCGCCTTTCCTGTCCCCCTGCTCAACAGTCAGTCGGCACGCTCACCTCCTTTGGAAGGAAGCTTGCACAGCCTTGGACATTTTGATGCAGGGAAATGATTGGGCTAAAACCAGCTTCAAGCAAGCAGGCTTCTGCCTGAACAGTCAGAATTTGCCTCTCTCCTAAAGCCCCCCCTCTGCCCCCAGACACCCCCAGCTCTGTTCTGAAAAGTCCCCAGAGTCTGGAGCAGAGCCAGAGGGTGTGAGGGAAGTTCCAAGGAGTGCCGGTCGGGTGGTCATTAGGCTCCCCAGAGTATTCGTTTCACTGTAAGAAGGGATCGTTGGCTACAGCAGGGGGCGGACTGGCCCCTGGGCATGTCCCAGAACTTGTGGGCCCTGGCAGCTTCCTGGGGCCCAAGAGGGCTGGTTGCCCCCTGCTCACCATGGGAGCGCGGTGGGTGCTGTGCATGAGCTGAACCATGGAATTCACTTCCCGAAGGAGCACAGTATGGAGAGCTTTAAAAGAGGACTGGGCTACTAGCCCATGGCTACTAGTCCGGATGGCTCCAGGCTACCTCCAGTATCAGAGTGTCTGGGTATATCAGCTGCTGTGGCACATGGGCAGGCGGGTCTGTTGTGCTTATGTTCTGCTTGAAGGACCTTGTGCGCAGCTGGTTGGCCCCGGCGTGAGGATCGGAGAGAGCCGGGTATGAAGCTCTTTCTCATGTTCTTAGAAATACGGAGCCACTGCTGTCTCCTGACCTTGCTGGGTGGCAAGAGAATTGCCTCCGCGCTTTGCCAAGAGGCAGGACATGTGGGACGGGGCGGTGGAGCTCCACAGAGATCAGACAGCACGGCGCCGGACAAAGGGCTCTTGGCAGGCAAGTCCAAGTATCAGAAGATCCCAACGAGCTCACATATAATGGGATGGGAAGATATTGTACCTGTTCAGAAAGGGGTAGCCACACTGACCCTTTCCGTACAAAAGGCGTGTGACATTCTGCACGGAGCCAGCATACCAGATCTTTTGGAGAGATGTGCTTTGGTCTTTACCATTTCGATTATCCGTGTTTTATACCGATATCCGACCATTCTTCCTGCCCAGATGCCAAGGTAGTTTTCAGAATGCTCCTGCTGCGCTCCACTGTATCCACACAACAACAACCCTGCAAGGTAGTTAGGCTGAGAGTGAGGCCCAGAGTTCTCCAGCGAGCTTCATGGGTGAGTGTGGACTAGAACCCGGATCTCCCGAGTCTCAGTCCAGCAGTAACCACTACGGCACGTGTGCCCCACTGGGCCCCCAAAAGTGGCACTCCAGGCAGCTGATGATCCAAAAATGGTGACAAAACCCAGCTCGATTCAATGTAACAGAAAGCAAACAAATACAAGAACACAATTTAAAACCAGCAATAAAGGACCAGAGTGCAAATACTTTTTGCATCGGTACAAATGCAGACTCAGCTGAGTGTGAATCCCACAGGACTCAGCGGGGCTTATTTCTGAGCAGCAAAGTGGAGCGAAGAGCAGTTAGGACAGGTGGCTTCTGAAAAAGCGCATCATAGCCCTGGAAGGCTCCTCACCTATGGTGATTTTGGAGAACCAGCAGGCGACCACCAGCAAGTGGCTGGTGTCTGCGGATCTCCTTATTTGCTCTGGTTTTTACTCTGAACTGTGACTTGTATCCCCCAGTTCACATTCTGTACTGTAATTTGCACATAAGTAATCCTACCAACTAGTCATTCCAGGATACTGCCTACACTAAAACATCCCCAGATTTCTGCCTCCTGCCTTTAGAATACTTTTCTATGAATCAAAGTGTGCCTGGAGCACAATAGTACCCCAAAATATCCAGCAATAGTTGAAGGAGGTGCCTTTGTACCCCCAGAAATAGGCCCCAAATGAAGGAAAAAAATAGATTCAAAATAGGTCATCTCAGTCTCTTTTTAAACGTAAGTTTCTTAGCTAAAACCTCCAGTAAACATAATTAAAATCCATTGAAGAAAAGCTTTGCTATGATCTTTTAAACTTAGTAGGGCAAGCGATTGTTATGCAGAGAAAAAGTCAATGGGCCAAGAACCATTATGCAGTTTTTCTTGTTTTGCATACCTTTAGGAAGGATTAAATCTTAAATCACCTGTACTTGCTGAGACTTAATATCTATTCCTGCATTGACGGAGAATTTTCTCGTGGTGGGAGAAAAAATCAGTCAGAACAAAGCCTTTCCATAGGGCAGCATTTATCTCACATGAGGCATTTGCATCTGGGAGCAAAAATGACCCCAAATGCAAGTAACGTTAGGTTTGTTTGTTTGTTTTGTTAACCCATGATGTTAAAGGAGACATCCATGGTGCTGAGCCCTATCCCCAGAACAGGTCCGGCACCATGGATCATGTCTTTAAATCAGGGTAAAATCTGACACAGGTAGCAAGCCCTTCTGATATAAGCAACACCAGCTTTTGTGGAACAAGGAAAGCCACTTTTCCACCTTGGAGGACGGACCTGAAGTCCTTTTGTTATTCGTAAGGTGTGGGAACTATGTCACTTCTGTTGCTGATAGTTCTCTTTGGTGCTGCTGTCGGGACAAGCTGTCAAGGCACCACCAAGAGCTTCTAATCTCAAATTCAAGAAGGAAAAATAGTTGGTTCCTTGGCTTGAGCTCGGGCCAATTTTTCATGCGTTCATCATCCCTTGTTCCCCATTGTTTACGGGTTCTTTGGAGGGTGTTGTGACCTTCTTGCATTTCCATGAGGTTAGTGTGGGGGAAAATGTGTCATTTAATCGTTCAGGTGAAAGACAACAGATTTCCTACTGTGTCTTCTGCCATTCTGCAGTGCCATCCTCAGGTTATGTAGTAGAGAGGCAAAAAAGGAAAGGCTCACCTGAGCAATACTCAGTTCTGTGATGAAAGCAAAAGCAGATACAAAATATCATCCAGTTACATGAGATGCTACTGGAAAGATCCAGGTTCTAGTCCCTGGGGGCTTTTGGGCCAGTCGCTCCCTCCCAGCCTAAGCTACACAGATATTTGTTAATTTATTATATTGCACTCTCACATTATTCCTACAAGGAACTCAGGGCAGCTAACACAATCCTCCTGATACTCTCCATTTTAGCCTCACAACAACCCTGTAAGGCAGGTTAAGTTCAGAATCAGTGATTGGCTGAAACCGGTGAGCTTCATGGCCAAAGGGGACTAGAACTTTCCAGAGTCCCAGTCCAACCGTCATCATTGCATCAAACCAGCTAAAGAAGACACTGAGAAAGTATTTATTTAAATTTTATTTGTTTAAATTTTGTTTCTTTCTTTGTTTAAATTTTTATTTATTTGTCATTTAAATTTTATTTATTTATTTACAGTTTTTATATGCCATCCTAATACTAAAAGTCGCTGGATGACTAACAAGCAAAACAACCATAAACAACAATATCATAAACATGATTATAAAATATGATTGAATAATTAATTTAAAATATAACTATTTGCAGCCAGCGTGGCTGGTGACTAGGGATGCCAGAAGCTGTGGCCTCAAGAAGCTGGAGGTCACCATGTTTGGGAAGGTTGGTCTACTCCGAGTAGCTTTTCAAGGAGGCCTTTCCTGATCTCTCTCTGGAAACGTTGTACATGGGAGGTGCTGGGGATTCGAACTCAGCACCTTCTGCCTACAAGGAAGCAGCCTGCCTCTCTCTTCGGCCCTGCTCCACTTGCCACTGAAGTTGTAACTGATCACACTGTCTCCAGATCTCCTCACACCCGGATGTTGCAGCTATGTGGAAATCCTACCAAAAATGCTTTTCAAAGGACAGCTCGATCCATCTGCTGATTAAAAGGCAGGTTGTTCATGAAGCCGTGGAGTCTTCCTTAATGGGTTGGAAGCCTGGCCAGAGGCACAGAATCCAAGAGGACCCCTGAGCTCCCACGCTGCTTTTGGCCAATGCAGGCCCGGCCTGGCCTCCAACTTCTTCGAGGTTTGGCTCCAGTTCTGGGTTGGAATTATGCGCTTTGCAGGTTCAGCATGCACCCGAGCACGGCAGCTTCCGAGTTCTGCTCTGGCTCAGAATCTAATGGGGGCTGGAGGAGAATTCCACTCCACCCACAACTCCAAAACTCATTTATTTTTATTTATTTATTTATTTTCCGATGTCTATCCTGCCTTTTTCCTACAAAGGGCTCAAGGCAGCTTACATCCCCTCCTCCATCTTATCCCCGCAAAAACAACCCTGTGAGGTAGGCTGGGCTGAGAGTCTGTGACTGGCCCAGAGTCAACCAGTTGGCTCCATGGCTGAGCGGGGACTCGAACCCGGATCATCTGAGTCCCAGTCCCACGCTCTTAACCAATACACCACACTGGCTCTCTCATCTCTTTCTCACCCTCCATCCTCTCAAATGCAACACAGTTGGATTATTGTAATGCGCTCTATGTGGGGCTGCCCTCGAAAACGGCCCAGGTACTTCAGCTGGTACAGAGTAGAGCTGCCAGGATGCTGAAGGGGATCGGTCGTTATTCTCACATAAAACCAATCCTCTACCAGCTGCACTGGCTCCTTGTTGAAGTCTGGGCCCAATTCAAGGTGCTGGTTTTGACCTATAAAGCCCTCAACAGCTTGGGACCAGGATAGCTGAAGGAACTCCTCTTCTGTGCCCTCACGTCCCTTGAGATCCGCAGGAGAGGCTCTGCTCCAGGAACCCTCCCTGAAGGAGTAAAAAGAACATCTACCCAGAGCAGGGCCTTCTCTGGGGTGGCACCCAGATTATGGAATGTGCTTCCCCAAGAGGTGCGCCTGGCACTGAGTTTATATTCTTTTTGGTGCCAGGTCAAAACCTTTTTATTTAATTGCTATTTTAAAAATTAGTATTTTAATCATTCTGCGCAGTCACTTTGTCTTTTACGTAAATTTTATTGAATTATGTTATTTATATATGTGGTTTTACTGTATCTCAAATGTATGGATTGTGAGCCGTCCTGAGATGCCAAGGCATAAGGGAACGCATACAAAAGTTTCAAATAAACAAGCATGACTTGGAGGTGTCGTTCCACCCCAGTATGCCCTTGCAGAATTCCCTCCCCTGCCTCCGTTCCCAGGTACGAATCACATCCGGCCCTCCACAGAGGGCCACGTCAGAGCCAAAGATGTGGGGGGATCTCCCTTCCTTGTGTTCGGGGTCGCAGGAGCAAGGCCAAGCCAGGGAAGTAGAAGCAGAGGGAATCCAGAGGGCGCAAGGATGAAGCCAAAGCTGAACCCAGGCACAACGGAGGTGCCTGCTGTTCAGGTCCAACCTCCGGATCAGAGGTGTGTCAATGGGTTCGAACAGGGGTCACGCCCCCCTGAAAGACCAGTGCGCAGGTTGGGCAAGCTAGCTGAGCTGGCCCTCCAGAAGCCAACGCAGAGAGACGCTTGGTAATGGGGGTCTGTCATCATGAGAGCCAGTGTGGCATCGTGGTTAAGAGCGTGGGACTGGGACTCAGGCGATCCGGGTTCGAGTCCCCGCTCGGCCATGGAGCCCACTGGGTGACTTTGGGCCAGTCACGGACTCTCAGCCCAGCCTACCTCACAGGGCGGTTGTTGTGGGGATAAGATGGAGGAGGAGATGTAAGCTGCCTCGAGCCCTTTGTAGGAAAAAGGCAGGATATAAATTGATAAATAAAAATAAAGTTCGACAGATTGGCCAACTGTGTCCCTTCCTGGAGGAGAACAACCTGAAAACAATAGTCATCAGAGGGGTACCTGCCAGGCTTGACTTCTGCAATGTGCCTTCCATGGGGCTAGTCCAGAAACCACAACTCGGACAAAATATGGCAGCCAGGCTGGTCTCCGGGACATCGCGGAGAGACCATATTTCACTGATATTAAAGTCTCTGCCCAAGCTGCCAGGGGGTCAGACTAGATGGCCTGGAAGACCCCTTCTGACTCGCTTGTTTCTGTGCTTCTGTGTTTCCATACACAGTGTAAGCTGTTCAGAATTACCTTTAAAGCCCTGCTCGGCTCACGTCCAGAAGACCTTGGGGCACCTTTGCCCATGAAGGTCCTTGGGGTTTAATCTCCTGAAGTTTGCTTCCATTTGCTTCTATTTGATTAATATCAACTACTCGGAGAACATTCTCAGAGGTTGCCTCTAAAATGTGGAATGAGCACCAGAGAGATTCATCTGAGACATCCAGGCTGCTGCCTTCAAGAAGGAGTTAAAGACATGCCTCTTCCAACAGGCCTTCCCAGTTTTATCAGCTTTATTCACTGCATTGTTCTCAATCCGAATTTGAATTGCTGTTGGCTTGTTGCTGGTGTTCAGTGGTTGTATCAACAACCTCAGATATGCAGATGACCCCACTCTAATGGCAGAAAGTGAAGAGGAACTAAAGAGCCTCTTGATGGGGGTGAAGGAGGAGAACAAAAAAGTTGGCTTGAAACTCAACATCAAGAAAACTAAGATCATGGCATCCAGTCCTCTCACTTCCTGGCAAATAGATGGGGAAGAAATGGAGGTAGTGACAGATTTTATCTTCCTGGGCTCCAAGATCACCGCAGACAGGGACTGCAGCCAAGAAATTAAAAGACGCTTGCTCCTGGGGAGGAAAGCTATGGCAAATCTAGACAGCATATTAAAAAGCAGAGACATCACCCTGCCAACAAAAGTGCGTATAGTCAAAGCCATGGTTTTCCCAGTTGCAATGTATGGCTGTGAAAGCTGGACCATAAGGAAGTCTGAGCGCCAAAGGATTGAGGCCCTTGAATTGTGGTGCTGGAGGAGACTCTGCGAGTCCCTTGGACTGCAAGGTGATCAAACCAGTCAGTCCTAGAGGAGATCAACCCTGACTGCTCTTGAGAAGGCCAGATCCTGAAGATGAAGCTCAAATAGTTTGGCCACCTAATGAGAAGAAAGGGCTCACTGGAGAAGACCCTGATGCTGGGAATGACTGACCGCAAAAGGAGAAGGGGACGGCAGAGGATGAGGTGGCTGGATGGAGTCACTGGGGCAGTTGGCGTGGGCCTGGGTGGACTCCGGGAGATGGTGGAGGACAGGAGAGCCTGGAGGGATGTTGCCCATCAGGTTGCGATGGGTCGGATGCGACTTTGCGAGTAGCAACAACAAAGCCACCCAGGGGCTCTGGGAATGGAGCGATAAATAAAAATCAGTAATAAATACATAAATAATAGATGCTCTTTCTCCCTTGCCCACACATACCTCTTTCCATGGGGGGGGGGGTGTTCTTAGGAAACAGGATCCCTTGAAGACACAAACACATAGACAGGTGGGGAGACAAACCTTGGAGCATCTAAAGTTAACATATGCAAATATGTGCTCTTTCTGTCCCATGGGCTTGAGACTTGTGTCTTTTGTATACCTAGGAGTACCCCACTTATCACCACAAAGATATTAACACAAAGTTCTGAGAAAGAATCCACGCAGTTCAGCCTTCCTTTTCACCTCCACCAGATCCTAGAGCATAGAAATGTTCTAATCACCATCATCATCATCATCATCATCATCATCCTTGGGCTGCATTGCTTCCCCTACCCAAAAGTCGGCCACGGCACTGATGCCCTTGCCTGGACAAGCCGTCAGTCCTCAATGGCTGCTGTCTTGATTGGCAGGTCCAGCTCTGACTTTGCAGCATCTCTGGGTAGATATTGAAGGAGGACCAACTCCAAATTGCACAGGGGCTGGTTGAATTCAGTTGGGCAGCACAAACACAAAAGAAGACAGGAGAAAGCCATAAACAATGCCATGGAAAATAACACTGGTATCCATTGTTCTGGGAAAGAAAGGGTAAGAAAAGCATCTACAGACAGGAAAATATTGACGTAAAGCACCGAGTGACGCACGAATGCAGATTTTTGCGATTGTCTGTGCTACCTTTTTTTCACAGGGTCTTTCTATAAAACAGCCCAGTCCCTGAGCATAACCATCCTCAGGTTTTCAGCTTGTCTGCTTTGCTTCTGCTTTGGAGAACCAACCCAGTCGAAGCTCAGCCATGAGGTTCCTTTTCCTTGCGATGGTCGTCCTGTTCTTTGCTGCCACCGCCATGGCTGATCCAGGTACGAACTGAACTGTTACGGGGTAGGAAAGCAAGAACGGCAGGCCAGGTCTGAAAATTCTGGGTTGGATCGCTGTGTTGGGACCTAGGTTTTCTCCCTTTCAAGACAACAGGCAATTCTTTTGCAAAAGCTCTCTATTTGCCAAAGTATGCCCAATGAATGCAATCCGCTCCGGATGAATCTCTGAGCATGCACAGAGTGGGTCATTGAACCCAATCTGGCAACTACCTCTGGGAACCCTCCTTCTGAGCACGTCTAAGCCCCATCCCACCCTTTAGTTGGCTAGCCCTCCTCTCCCGGTGCCGTGTCATGGCTCAAGAGTTGTACCAGCTTCGTCTGGTTTTGGGAATTCCTCTCCCAGGCTCTCTCCTGGCAGTTCTACATTTTGGCTATTCCCAAAGCTTGCCTCGGCACCTGGAGAACGCACCCTTGAGATAAGCTGCTGCGCTTCTCCCGTCAAAGTCTGAGGAGCCACCTCCTCCTCCTCCTCCTCCTCCTCCTCCTCCTCCTCTGACTCAGATCCACATGGCCTAGGAGCAGGCGCCAAGGAAAAGTGCCCCTCGCATTCCCAACTCATTAGGAAAGAGTTTCAGAATGATGCTCCCGGAGTTATCGTTCTTTGGTTAGAAAGAAGAATCTACGGGGCGACCACACCAGGACCCCCGAGTATTGGTCACTGCACCTTGAAGAGAGACTGGCGGGTGCATCAAAACAGAACTTGAGCTGAAGAAGAGACAGGCTAATATTCCTATAAGGGAAACTTAGAACATCTGGGGCCTTTCAGCTTAGCAAAATGTTGAGTATCTGAGGAATCATGGAGATGTCTAACATTACACATGGTGTGGAGAAACAGCGATGGAGCCCTCCTCTCTCTCCAGATCCTAGAAACCCAAATCATCCCCTGAAGCCGCATGGTGGGCGATTTGGGAGAGATCGAAGGAAGGATTTCTTTACACAGCAGAGAGTTAAAACAATGGCATTCTGCGCCATGGGAAGTATTACGGCCGCCTATCTGGGTGGCTTCAAAGGGCACTGGCCACATTGCTGGAGCAGGAGCCCCCCAGGGCCGCTGGGTGGGAGGCTCGACGTGGCCTCCAGTCCCAGAGGCAGTGTGTCTGCGTCGCACACCGGCTGCCGGGGGCCAGAAGGGGAGACAACTCTGTTCTGCGTGCCAGAGATGGGAGGGCTTTCCTAATGAGGTAGTGAAATGCAGGATATTTCCAGCCGTTTCCAGGCCCTCTCACCTCTTCTATATAAATCTTAATTAAATTGAATTAAATGCCTTAATTAGAATTAAATTCTAACACCAGCTTTTATCATCAGCTGGAGGGGGGGCAAAATCAGCCCCAGGGCCAGAGGCCACCCCTTGCCCGAATTTCACAGCCCCTCGGCTGCGGTCTCCCCGCACCCCCGACCAAAGCATTCCGACACTTTCAGGGCAGAAGGGAAGTGGGAGAGAAAGGGGGCGGGGAGGAGGAGAAGGGGAGCCCACCCACCTGAGGCTGTAGCCCCGCCCACTGCTGGCTTCAGCCCCACCCACCAGCTGCACGTGGCTCTTGACCATTGGCCTGCAAGGGAATGTGCGTTTTGGCACAGACACGTGCGTTTTGGCGTCTGGGGAGAGCTCCGTGGGGCTGGTGCTTCAGGGGGCAGCCTGGTGCGGTGGGGGCCAGAGGCATCCCCGGGAAGGGTGGGGCCTAGCCGGGGAGGGCGGAGCCTGGCAGGAGAGGGCGGGGCCTGGCAGCACCCAGAATAGCCGGCCCGCAGAGGATGAAGTGGCAGGGCGGACGGATGGCCCACAGGCGAGGGCTGGGGAGAGCTTCGGGGGGCAGCCTGGTGCGGTGGGGGCGGGGGGCATTCCTGGGCAGGGGCCGCCTGCCGCTCTCGGGGCCCGCGGGGCGAGCG
>NW_025336273.1:917527-1009862 GCF_004798865.1 Varanus komodoensis | reverse complement strand
CGCTCGCCCCGCGGGCCCCGAGAGCGGCAGGCGGCCCCTGCCCAGGACTGCCCCCGGCCCCCACCGCACCAGGCTGCCCCCCGAAGCACCAGCCCCACGGAGCTCTCCCCAGGGCTGGTGCCCCCGGACCTCCTCCCCAGCCCTCGCCTGTGGGCCATTCGTCTGCCCTGCCACTTCATCCTCTGTGGGACCTGTGGGCCGGCTATTCTGGGTGCTGCCAGGCCCCGCCCTCTCCTGCCAGGCCCCGCCCTCCCCGGCTAGGCCCCACCCTTCATTTCCGAGATGCCCCTCATTCTGTCCCTGCATCTCTGAACAGGGCAGATCTTGCGACCCAAACCCTCTTCAGTTGCTGGCACATCAGACCCACGGCCTTCTCTGCTGTGGCTCCCTGGCTCTGGCATTCTCTCCCCAGGAAAACAGGCCCCGTGGTTCTCTCTCCATGGGGGCATTCAGGTTCCTGCTTTAAATGGCTGCTATTTCTTTATTCCTGTCATGTTCCATTGCCAGAGTGCTCTGGGCAGTTTACAACCACGCATATAAACAAAACGATAGAACATCAATATTGTAGAAGCAGCACTACAATAAATCTGAAATGGCTAAAACATAAATTGGAATATAAATATAATAAAGGAATACAATATTTTTATTTTAAAAATAATGTTAAATGCTTTAAAAATAACTTTCTAAATATAAAAATAAGAAATCCAGCTGCCTTAACCCAAGTCATTCTGTCTGACTGCCGACTGCCAGGTCAGCCCTGCTCTGAGGCCCCTGCTCCGCTTGGCGCTGGCTCTTTCAGAATTGGTGCCTAAGGGGGGTGGTCACTGTGGGGGGGGTGGGTCCAGAACCCAGCTCCAAGTCCTGAGTCCTGGGAGATGGATTCTGATTGCTGAGCCTGCCCTGGGAATAACCAAGCCAGCTGCCTCTGGAAGCATCCAGGTGTGTCTGGGAAAGAGAGGAAGGGCGGGGAAGCAGTGGCTGCTTCCCACTGGCCCCCAGGGCTTCACCTGGACAGATGCAAGCAGCCACAAACACCTGTCCGGATCAAATGCACAGGTGCGGTGCTGCCGCTCGCGCCAGCCATTGGATGCATGGAGTTCAAAAGCATATCCACCTCTGAAATCCATCAGATTGTGTCCTTGGTGTGCTTGTTTCCCTCTTCCCTCTGCCTCTCTTTGCCTTTTGTGTCGTGCCTTTCAGATGGGGGCAGGAACTCATGTCAGCCGCTCCAGGAACCTTTTCAGCCCACAGACAGGGATTTTTCAACTGTTTACATCCCTGGCAGACCCCGTACATTAGAAGACAATATTCTTGGGTAGGAAACTAACCTGCCCTGGAAGTGGAATGGATCTAACAGCTTTTGCTTATGTATTTGTGTTGCTGGTTTATATACACTGCCCTTTCAGAGGTATAATGTTTAGGGAACCACAAAACCCACCAGCTCCAGGCAGCATGGCCAATGATCAGCCTTATGGGAGTTATAGTCCAGAATATCAGGAAAATGCCAGGTTTTCCAGCCTGCTTTAGGCCTTTGACTGTTAGAAAGTGGGCTTAAAATGATCAGTACCGATTAAAACTTTTTAATAAATCAAAGAAAAAATAAACATCCAAGATAAAACATAGTGTCAGGCAATAAAATAGTTGTAGAATGGAATTGTAAATCACTCAAAAACTGACCTGATTCTTTTTTAAAGACTATCCATTTTTCCAGCAGGGGGCATACGCACCTCCCAAGACAGAGCAAAAGGAATTATGGACACACACCCTGTCTTTTAGGAAATTTCACAGAATTGTGCCCTTTAACACAGGCTATAATGGGAAATGACAGGAGCATTTCAAATGTGGATTTAGGAATTCCAAGGTCTGAGAACAAGGAAGCATTTAAGAGAATGCATAAAGAACAAGAAATTAGGACATGTAGAAAAGTAGACTACTTTGGTCCTATAACGAGAAAGGAAAAATATGGACTTTGCATATTTTTCAAGGTAAAATAAATGGGGAAAGACGTATAGGAAGGTGAAGAAGGTCTTGGCTGAAAAACCATTAAGAATGGGCAGGAAGTAGGCAAACCAGGACCATTGCTGGAAGCTAAATTTCTAACTGGAGGTGCCAGTGACCTTTTGAGTTCTCATTTATTTTAATGCATTTATTGCTTGCCTATATTGACAATTCGGCAAAGATCTCTCAGCAGCTTACAGCAGGGGAGGCGAGAAGTCACTGTAATGTTTTCCTCCTTGCCAGAAACACCAGTCTCGAAATTCCTCTGTGGCAGAGTTTTCCCACAAAAGGCTCCCCTGAGAGGAGCCCAAGAGAGAACCACTCCTGGTTCTTGGAAACATAGGAACAGAGCGAGTCAGAAGGGGCCTTCCAGGCCATCTAGTCTGACCCCCGGCTCCAGCCGGCTCCACTCACGACATGCCCACCATGTGCATGCCCAGCCTGTCCTTGAACACCACACCGATGGGGCCTCAACCACCTCCCATGGAAGCCCATTCTGTACCCTGGGGGTCCTAACTGTCAGGAAGTGCTTCCTGGCATCCAAATTGAATCTTGGTTCCCTGAGCTTTGCTCCATTGGAACGTGTCCTGCCTTCTTCTGCAGGGGAGAACAGGTCTCTACTCACCTCCGTGGGACACCCCCTCACATACCTGTATGTTGCCAACAGATCCCCTCAGAGTCTCCTCTTCTCCAGGCTGAAGAGACCCAGTTCCCTCCGTCTCCCCTCATACGGCATCCCCTGCAAACCAGCCACCAACCTTGTGGCCCTACGCTGCACTGGCTACAACCTGGCTATATCCTTCCTGTAATGAGGGGCCCAAAACTGAGCACAATGCTCCAGTTGCGGGTGCACCAGAGTCGTATGGAGTTCCAGTGATCCCTCTCTCGATCTGGAAGCCACACTTCTGGCTATGCACCCAAGGGTGGCGTTCGCCCTCTTGACCACCGCATCACACTGCTGGCTCATGTTCAGCCTGCAGTCGACCAGCACCCCGAGGTCCCTTTCACAAGTGCTGCTCTCCAGCCTCTTGTCCCCTAACCTGTACCTATGACCCCCATTCCTATGCCCCCAGTGCAAGACCTTGCACTTATTCACATTGAACGCCATCCTGTTGTCCCCGGCCCACTTCCATAGTCTCTCCAGATCCTTCTGGACCCGGAGGCCAGGTCCTTCTTAGGCCTCCTCAGTCTTCCTGCCCCATAAATGTTCAGTTCGTACCTGGATCAGCCATGGCAACAGCCACAAAGACCATGACAACCATGGCAAGGAAGAGGAACCTCATGGTGGAGCTAGGTCTGGGTTGGTTCTCCGAACGTCTGGGAAGCAGAAGCAAAGCAGACGAGCTGAAGACTCGAGGATGCTTATGGTCAGGGGCTTGGGCATTTTATAGAGGAATTGCTTGGGAAAAAAATGTCGCATGGATGAGAAAGACAATGTCTGGTGCGGATCAGGAAGTTGCACGTGTGCGTCATGAGGCAGCTTGCGTATGCACTGCCCTGTTTGCAGATGCTTTCCTGGCCATCCCATGCCCTGAACAATGCGTGCCCGCCGGCTTTTCAATGGCCATTGTTCGTGGCTTTCTCAACCGCATTGTCTGGTGTCTTGTGCGTGTTTGCAGAGCACGTGGGACTGGCCGAGAAGCCTGAGCCGTGGGGCTTGTCGTTCCGGCCTGGTTTGGAGAGAAACTTGACTTCTCCGGAATGTGAAGCTGCGCAAGCCAGAGTCAAGCTCTGATTAACTTTGGTGTTTCATTGAGGAGAAAGTAGCCAGGAAATGGAACCCTGTGGGTAGACAGTCAACATCTCAGAAGGGCCAGGAAGGAAGGAAGGAAGGAATAAGTTGGCCTTCTGTAGCCCAGGACCCTCTGATGGTGGAAGACTGCAGTGCCCATCATCCCCGGCCAGAGAGTGTTGGGCTGCAGAAGGCTGCAATAATGTAACTTGCTCCAAAGCATGCAGGAGTGATTGATGTATATGTATATGTTTATATGTTAGTTTATTGATTGATTGATTGATTGATTGATTGATAGAAGTTTTTATATGCCATCTTAGAAAAAACAAAGAACCACTTGAGGCAGAGGTTGAGGGGGCTGGATGAGGCCACTGGGGCAGTGGGTGTGAGCTTAGGTGGACTCCGGGAGATGGTGGAGGACAGGAGACCCGGGAGGAGTGTTGTCCATGGGGTCGCGATGGGTCAGGCACAACTTCGCAACTAAACAACAGCGAAAGCAAGGAAGGGTGCCCTTTTCGCATCCCGGAACCACCACGCAGGAATTTCCCAGGTGGCCCTGTGGGTCTGTTTCATATTTCTGGCTCCCTTCTCCAGACTTTCTCCACATTGCGGGCGAGTGTGGCAGAGGAAAGAGAAAGCAAAACGTGAACCCAAACGCATATGCATTGCACAGAGGACGGTGCGCTGCCGTCAATCCATTCTTTAACCCTCTGGGTTTCAATTTATTACTAATAGCAGCTACAAAGAAAGAAGATCACTTCTGGAACTGTGCTAAAGAATGGAAGGCTGAGCCCATTCCTTCCACATGGCAGTCCCAACACTGCCCTTTTCTGCCCCCTCTCCAATGCATCTATTCGGATTTGTAGCCACACCTGGAACTTTGAGAGTGTGTCGTGGGTGCTTTCACAAAATGGCCCCCGCTGGGAGAGCTTTTTCCTTCCCAACATGGCTGCCACAGCAGGCATGGCTGCTCACAACGCACCACCCCCAACGGCCCTTGCAGCCAGTGTGGAACAAACGGCACCGGCCACGTCGGCAGCAGGATGAAAGCAGAGAAGGAATTTGGGGGATGTTCCGGTGGGGAAACAAAGACACCAGCACAGCCAAGAACCGGTGTTTCCTCAGCCGCCTTCTCTCCCACTCTGCGGTGCTGTACTTGGCTGGCAGAGGATTCTTGGGGGCAATCTTTGGTGCTCCTTCCACCCTGAATAGGAACCCCCTAATCCAGTTCAAGACTTATGGGCACCCCAGCTGGGTTGGGTCAGCAGAGGTGAGGACCGCCCCCAGATACAAAACCATTCTCCTGAGCTAACATTTTCCAATGCCCATTTCACAGAAGGCAAACTGATTACACTCAGGGACAAATAACATAGTCTGTCCAGATCCTTTTGGATCTGGAGTACCTGCTCCTCAGTTGTGGCCACTGCTCCAGTTTTAGTATCGACTGCGAATTTGATCAACTGACTGTTCACCCCTTCTTCCATGTCATTAATGAGAAGATTAAACGGGATCGGCCCCAGGACAGAGCCCTAGGACTATGGAACTGGGCAGGAGACAACAGGATGGCGTTCAAGGTGGATAAGTGCAAGGTCTTGCACTTGGGGCATAGGAATTGGTGTTACAAGTACAGGTTAGGGGACAAGTGGCTGGAGAGCAGCACTTGTGAAAGGGACCTCGGGATGCTGGTCGACTGCAGGCTGAACATGAGCCAGCAGTGTGATGCGGTGGCCAAGAGGCCGAGCGCCACCCTTGGTTGCATAGCCAGAAGTGTGGCTTCTAGATCAAGAGAGGTGTTACTGCCACTCTACACGACTCTGGTGCGCCCGCAACTGGAGTATTGTGCTCAGTTTTGGGCCCCTCGTTACAGGAAGGATATAGCCAGGTCAGAGTCAGTGCAGCGTAGGGCCACAAGGTTGGTGGCCGGTTTGCAGGGGATGCCGTATAAGGCGAGACTGAGGGAACTGGGTCTCTTCAGCCTGGAGAAGGGGAGACTCAGAGGGGATCTGTTGGCGACATACAGGTATGTGAGGGGGTGTCACACGGAGGTGGGGAGAGGCCTGTTCTCCCCTGTAGAGGAAGGCAGGACACGCTCCAACGGAGCCAAGCTCAGGGAACTAGGGTTCAATTAGGATGCCAGGAAGCACTTCCTGACAGTCAGGACCCCGAGGGTGTGGAATGGGCTTCCACGAGAGGTTGTTGAGACCCCATCGGTGCGGGTGTTCAAGGATAGGCTGGACATGCACATGGTGGGCATGTCGTGAGCAGAGCTGGCTGGAGCCAGAGGTCAGACTAGATGGCCCGGGAGGCCCCTTCTGACTCGCTCTGGTCCTATGTTTCCATAGTCTGTCCAGATCCTTTTGGATCTAGAGAACCTGCTCCTCTGAATTACAAGGCAAGGGGCGTCTAACCCTCATCTGAGCCTGTGGCAATTTGTTTATATCCTTCTTAAATTGCAGTACCCTGAACTAGACACAGAACTTCAGATGAAAGCTGATTAGTAAAGAACAAAGTGAAAGCGTTACTCCCCAGGACTGGAAAACAATGGCTTTGTCGCAGAGGTCCATAGAGCCCTGGGCAGAAAACAACAGAAAAAAAAATAATGAGGACAAATGCCAAGTCTGCTCTAGGAGAAAGAAACCCAGTGCAGAGTTACAATACAGGGGATACCTGGCTCAGCCATACTGCAAATGAGAAGGATCCTGGAATTGCTGCTGTCCGCAAGCTCAATATGGGTCCACACCGTGAAGTCGCTGCGAAAAAGGCAAATGCTCTTTTGGGCTGAATTCATAGGAGTATCACTTCCAAATCACATGAAGTTCTTGTTCTACTCAGCACTGGTTAAGCCAAACCTGGAGTACTCCATCCAGTTCTGGGCACCACGATTTAATGCATGCAAGATACAAGCAAGCAGGACAGGGTGCAGGGGAAGGCAACCAGGAGGCTCCGGGGACTGGAATTAAAGCCCCGTGAGGAGAGATGGAAAGAACTGGGCACATTTAGCCTTGAGAAGAGAAGATTGCAGGGAGATAGGATATAGTATTTGTACTTCAGTTGGTTCAGAATAGAGCACCAGATATTAACGAGGACTGGCAGGTATTCACATATAATGCCAGTCCTCTACCAGTTACACTGGCTACCAATTGAAGTCTGGGCCCAGTTTAAGGTGCTGGTGATGACCAATAAAGCCCTAAACAGCTTGGGACCAGGATACCTGAAGGAATGCCTTCTTCCTTATATGCCTTCCTGTCCCTTGAGATCTGAGGCAGAGGCCCTCCTCCGGGAGCCCTCCTTGAAGGAGATCAGGAGGGTGGCTACCCAGAGGAGGGCCTTCTCTGTGGTGGCACCCCGACTGTGGAAGATGCTCCCCAGAGAGGTTTGCCTGGCACCAACGCTTCTTTCCTTTTGGCACCAGGCGAAAACTTTTTTATTCTCCCAATATTTTAATGGTTAAATTGTTTTAACTTATGGTTTTACACCGAATACTGGATGCTGTGCTTGTACTTCTATTGTTATTCTTTTGCATTAATGTTGTAAACCGTCCCAAGACTTCCGTGATGGAACAGTATAGAAAAGTCTTAAATAAATAAATATTTGAAAGGCTGCCACAAAGAGGAAGGCCAGGATCGCCTCTCCATCATCCCAGAGTGCAGGACACGGAATAACAGGCGCAGGTTACAGGGAGCCAAGTTCCGGCTAGATAAGAGTAGGAACTTCCTGACTGTTCCAGCAGTGTAACACTGGGACCAGTGACCCAGGGAGGGAGTGGGCTCTCCCACACTGGAGGCATTCAAGCTGCTAGTGGACTGGGAGCAATGGTTTAACTTGGGAGTCCTGCACTGAGCAGGACATTGGAATTGATGACCCTCTGGCTCCTTCCAACTTTAGCATTATCAGAACCTTTTTACATGTGTCCCATTGCCAAGCCAGGCAACTCAAATCCTACTTCCTTGCATGCATTTTTTTTTCTGCCTATATGCAGAATGTTGCATTTGCCTCTCCTGAAGTTCACGCGAGCCCAGTTCTCCTTTGCATCAAGACAGTTTTGAATCTTACTTCCGAGGATTTATCTAACCCTTCCAGTTTTGCATCACCCAACTATTTGATACAGAAAACCTCCACTTCTGTCCCTAAGACATCAATAAAAATATTGAAGAATCCCAGGGCCCAACAGGAGGCCCACTCGAAACCTCCTTCCATGTTTCCCAAGGCCAGAGATTTGGGAAAAGACGGAAGCTTCTTCACAGAGTCATGGCTGAGCTGCCAGTGGGAATGCCTCAGGGTCGTGTGAATCGGCCATAAATATGCGCTTCTTTGTTCTTCAGATATTGAATCACAGCACTGCTTGTGCTGGGGCTTTCCAAAAGCGCTGGCTGTAAAAGCTACCCAGCCTGTGATCACCAGCTTTTGGTGATCGAGAATTTTGCAAAATCAACACACAACGATTCTCGATTCTCGTTACCCCTTGGAATAGAAAGTCGCATCACTTCGCGCAGCGTGAACAGTGAGGCGAGGGTGCCCATGGTGTTAGCACCCAAAGTACAAATGCTAATCTTTTGAGGAGGCGAGACAGACTGAAAACTATTCTGTGCGGAAGTGGGTGTATTAAAATAGAAGTGTGGCAGATTGCGCACATATTGGCTTAAAGCTGCGCACAGGATGCGATCATTCAAAAGCCTGTAATCCAGGGAGAAAGTTAAATGGAAGAATTTCATGGTCGTCCTTTGGTTCTCAGAGTTTAAGGGAGTGGGCACAGGTTTAATCTTTGGCATCTTCTGGAAAGACTCACCTGAATGCCTGGAGAAGGCCAGCCAATCAGGTTTGGAGAACCTGGCCTTGTCGAGAGCTTGGGATTCCCATGGGGTCACCAGGTGAAAACCCCGAGCAAAGCTGCATTCCCAGATCTCCCCAGCCTGTAACGGGGGGGGGGGGGGGGGGGGTTGTTCTTTGAGCCCCATGCCTTGGAAGCACTCATGGTACGATGGGCCAGACTGCAGGGGCTGGGGGCTGGATTAGACCCCCTGGCCGGGCTACCGCACCCTAGCGTGAACAGTGGGGGACAAACCGGGCAGATTCCTGTGCCCCATCCCATAATAGTGCAATGCACTTAAGAGGGTGAACCTGGAGAGAGAACAATACGGAGAGAGAACAATACCTGGAGAGAGAACAATCCGGTGTTGCTTCGAGTTGTGGGTTCAACTTGGTTCCAGGGGAATCTTATTTTTTTCTTTGTTTAATTTCTATGCTGCCCAACAGCCAAAGCTCTCTGGACAGTTCACAACAATGCGTTAAAAACACAATCAAGATACACCTTGTTCAAACATATGAACATGCCATTAAAAGTTTACAATGCAGCATTGAAAACCAACTTTAAAACAGACTGACAGATGAACACACACACAATAACTTGGAGAATAATCTTCGTAGATGATGGAGACACGCCTGGGCCAGACGCTTGTCTCTTTCACCCGCTGATGAAACCCGCTGAATCAGCTTGGCTCAAGGCTTCTAGAGAGTCGGAAGTCCCACGCTACAGCAGGAGGCAATATGGCGATTCCAGATGCTTAGGGCTACAGCTCCCATCAGCCCCTGGCAGCAGGAAGGGAGGATGGGAATTGTGGCCCAAATCCTCTGCAGCGTATCAGGTTCCCTAGCCCCGCTGGGAACCAAGCCTTGTAATGCCCTTTAAGAGTTCCTGGGCAGAGACTGGCAGCTTGATTCCTCCTCAACATAAGGGAAGATGCTCCAATCTGAGCACCTGGGACAAGGAAGGCAGAAATGTGCATGATAAAGGCGCTAATAAATGCAGCCTCTCGAGGTTTTCAGGCCCGATTTACTGATTTTGCTAAATATTGCTATGCAAACAGGAGGTCAGGAGGTCACTGCCTTTCCCAGCTTGGGGGCCACTTGGCAAGGCCGAAAAAGAGGGCACTGATTTGCATATGTTAATGAACACAGGAGATGGCTCCTAGAAATGCAGTCCATCTGGTTCAGTCTGTAGGTCCCTGCTCTGCTTTCCCCCCTTTGATCCTTGATCTTTAAGCCAGACTCAGGCAACAACCAAGCAGCCTCTCAAATGGAGAAAACGTCAGTATTCAAATAGCGAACTGCCTTCGAAGACCTCTCAGAATCAAGGAAGCCTTCATATACAGGAGCCCTTCAGTGGGAGGACTGCTCACTGCAAGGGAGGGCCCATGGCCACCCTGTGCCTCGCTCTCGTGAGGTGCATTATATTTCGCTTCGAATTATAAAGCAATCCTCTCTGCATTTAGCCGGGGTGCATTCAGTGGAAATTGGCATCCTCGTCTGTGCTGCCTTCCGGCGAGGCACGTTCTTTTCGGCACCCGAGTCCCCAGTCAAACCCGGAAAACCCTTACGGGATGGTCCCAAACCTGCAGTACTCCAGAGAGTTTGCTCTGACGAGGGGAAAAGGAAGCAATGCAGTTCCGCCAGGGTTCTCCTTCCCTTAAGCTGGGCCACGTTCCCCGGAAAGCAGAGAGACGCTTTTCTGGGGAATGTCCTTCCCCGATAATAAGCCGTCCCTGGCCGGGCGGGGAAATCCCGTAAAGGGGACCCCAGAGGGCCGCTTCGGTGCGCCCGGGCGTCCACGAGAATCCCTGTGCAGAAACGGCGAGGCAAAGGATGCTTGTGGGAGGGAAGGGGCTGGCTGGCAGCTGCCTCCTCCTCCGGTGGGAACTACAGAGCCGTGCAGCTTCTCGCCTTGCTCCAGTGAAGCTGAAAGGGCTACGGCTGAGCAAAGGCGAGCTTCCTCTGCGGGAGGAACCGTGGGCCACTGAGTCTGCCTACAATCATGGCTTACAGCAGGGCAGGTCTCGGCGGGGATGGGCAGCCGAGCCGTGAGCAGCTCTCTGTGGGCAGGAGAACCACGTCCAGGTTTCAGGGGAGCGATGCATTCCGTTTTTTAAAAGCCACGTCCTTTACCGAAGCGGCTGCTTGTCCCCCTTTCGGGGAAGCTGCCTCTCTCGTCGGCCGCTCCTCACATTTGGGTTTTGCAGGCTGGTCGCGGCAGGCCGAGTTGCTGAGCTGTGCAGAGGGTAGAACCGCATGCATGCCAGGGGTCCCTTGCGCGTACAGACGGTCCCCGAGTTCCCCCGCAGCCGAAAAATGGCACAGCCCTCCCTGCTCTCCTCCACCGCCACTTCCCAGCCCTTCGCCCCCCGTTTCCCTGGGAGCTGACTTTTAGCCTGGGTTTTACTTCTCCCTGAAGCAGGAATGGACTACAACCCCCAACATTCCTGTGAAGGCTGATGGGAGCCAGGAGAAGCAGCAACAAGGGCCTCCACCATGTGGAAGCGGCCTTCTGCTGCATCGTGTGGGCTTTTCACTGCAACCTGCTTTTGGCCTGCCACGCCGCTGAATACAGGGCCTTCTCTGCGGTGGCACCCCGATTGTAGAATGCGCTCCCCAGACAGGTTCGCCTGGCGCCATCACTTTATTCATGTGGTAAAGCAGGAGGCATAGGGATGGTATGAGAAGAAGAACATCCTTTTCGGCCTGCCTTTCGAGGTGCTCAAATTGGTATTTATTTATTTAGGATATTTATACGCCATCCTTTGCAAAAGCCTCAGGATGGCTTACAAAGATAAAATACAAAACTTTACAAAAAAATTAAAAAGTTTCTTCTTGTTGTTAGTCACAAAGTCATCACTACCCCATGGACAACACTCCTCCAGGCCTTCCTGTCCTCCACCGTCCCCCGGAGTCCACTCAAGCTCACATCTCAGTGACTCCATTCAGCCTCCTCATCCTCTGCCGTCCCCTCCTTCTTTTGCCATCTATCATTCCCAGCATCAGGCTCTTCTCCAGGGAGTCCTTCCTTCTCATTAGGTGGCCAAAGTATTTGAGTTTCATCTTCAGCATATGGCCTTCCAAAGAGCAGTCAGGGTTGATCTCCTCTAGGACTGACCGGTTTGATTGCCTTGCGGTCCAAGGGACTCGCAGGAGTCTCCTCCAGCACCACAATTCAAAGGCCTCAATCCTTTGGCGCTCAGCCTTCCCTATGTTCCAAAACTTTTCCAGACTGTCCCTTACCATGATCTTGGGATGGTTTAACAATGAGACACAATAAAATAAAACACAGCATCCTAATAAAATTTTCCAAGCAACAATAAAACCCCTATTAAAACAATCAAATCTTAAAACATTGGGAAAATAAAAAGGGTTCAGCCTGGCGCCGAAAAGAATAAAGTGACGGCACCAGGTGAACCTCTCTGGGGAGCAAATTCCACAGTTCAGCAGCTTGATGGAACAAATGCAGGTTGCACTGAAAAAGTTCACATGACGCGTGAGAAGACTGCTTCCACACTCAGGAGCCACCACTGCAAAGGCCCTTGTTGCTACTTATCATCACGACAACCCTGCAAGGTAGGCAAGGGCAGCCAAAGACACCCCCACCCATTAGCAGTTCTCTCAACACTGTGACTTCTACAACAGTGCAAGCGGCAGGGATTGGGAGTGAGAGCAGGTTACATGTGTGGCATCACATCGCTTCAGTGCCGACTCCAGGCTCCAGAAGTGCAAGGCACTCTGCATGGCCCCATCCCTCAGTGAGTCTGACTTCTCTGCCGCTGTTCCTCATCCTCTTTCCAGCCGTGGCTACCGCTTGCTCACTTGGCAGGCAGAGTCACCCAGCTGCCATTTCCGCTCCTTCTTCACTCCACCCCCAACTTCTGGGCCAGAGTGAAAGGCAGGTAAGCAGGGAGGAAAAGCAAAGCCGGGGGGGGGGGGGTCATGCAAAGAGGAGGGCCTGTGGCAGGTACCCACCGTGCCCACCTGGATTCTGGTCCGGCCCTCGCAGAAAGCAGGTGTCACAGAGAAAGGATCCAGAAAGCCGAGAAAGGATCCAGAAAGCCCTGTGTGTGTCCCCCGACCCCCCGCATGATGATTTCCTCTATTCCGGACTTTTGTTTTCCTGCAGGCCATCCTGCAGGCTCCACACCTCTACACAGACCTGCCGCAGATTTTCTGCTCCAGCGGCAGCCAGGGCGGTGACGCGAAGGCCGAGGCGACGCTCACACCATGACCCGAGCGTTCGCGAGTGGATTTGGCAGACGATGCCCGACGGCTCGAGCTTTGCGTAAGTACCGGAGGAGAGCAAAGTCCTGAGCATTTTGCAGTGCAGGTAGACTGCTTTAGAACATGGAGGTTCACCGGGGAACGGCCCTCTGCAAATTCTGCTCATCCCTCAGGTTGCTGGACCCTGTTGGCAAAAAGCCAGCCAATGGGTGGGAAATGAAAAGGTAGCTGATATTCAGCTATGGCTCTGAAACAACCAGCCTGTTTTTAAAGGTCCTCCAGAGAAGAGCAGCAGAAGGGCAGCTCAGGACTTCCCTGGGATCTCTTCCACCAGGTCCCTGCGTTTTCCAACATGCACCAGCCACGGGTGGCATCATGGCTTTCTTGCTGCATTCCAAAAGGCTGGAAAATTCCTCTCCTAGCGCTGAGCGACTGGAGCTACAGCTACATTTCCTGGTATTCAGGGTGCCTTTGCTCCACTCCGTCTTCCGTTAATCCTGCCCCTTTGGCCTTCCAGGCCCACTCACCCCTGGATTCAGCCCTTGAGAGCTTGTCCAAAATGGAATTTAACCTTTCTTTCTTTATTTAAAACATTTATATCCCATCCTACACGAGAAAAAAGTCCCTAGACGGTTTACAATCTTTTTAACAATTAATAACAAGAACAAATAATAACAAAAATTATACCAATTAATAACAAGAACAAATAATAACAAAAATTATATCCATTAATAACAAGAACAAATAATAACAAAAATATATCAATTAATAACAAGAACAAATAACCCCCATAAACAGGAAAAACATAACCTCAACAAAATCCAGATCCAAATCAGACCAAAGGCACAAACAAAAACAGAAAAGCGACCGTGGAGGTTAAAACCAATTAACATTTCTAATTCTTAAAATGACAGATAAATAAAAAACATTAGCTGACCCCCCCCCCGCACGTTTCTGATGCTTGACTGAGCATGTGTGCATTATTTTAAGTGCCTCAAGTCCACATTTTCTCCAACAAAACGTATACAGCAGTGGGACAGGGAATGAACGAACTCTTCCTCTGCCTACTCCTTCCTCACCCTGCGTCACCCCTCCAGGCCAATTCCCCCCTAAGTTGGGTCCCAAATTATGTATGCCAATGTCTGGAACTTCCAGCCATGTTCATCCCTAAATACAGGGCCTAAAATGGAGGGGGGGGGGACACCACGGCCCCCACAGTCACTCAGCACTGCCTTGACATTTGATAGAAGCCCCTGTAAAATGTTGAAAACAATTTTTATTTTATAATAAGTTTGATTCAAAACTATCACCCTAAAACAAAGAAAAACTAAAAACAACATCAATCATCAGAAACATCGCACCTGCCGGGTCAGCCCCCACATTTTTTCCATTTATGATAACTTAAAAACAGATTTAAATCTATACGAAGTCCCATTTCTCTAGCCAATAATAAAAAGAGTCCCAAGTTTGATAGAAATCAGTATCTTCTTTCTCCTTCAATGACAAAGTCAATCTATCCATTTCTGCACAGTCCAAGACCGTTTTTAGGATCAGTTCGTCAGTGTGTGGTTCTTCACTTTTCCAACGTTGAGCAAATGCAATCCTTGCCGCAGTAATTACATGTAAAATCAAGTATATTTCTTGTTTACTAATATCGACAGCTATAATGCCTAATAAGATGACTTCAGGTTTAAAAGCTAGGGATTTTTGTAGCATTTCCTCAAGGCATGTATGTATTTTAATCCAATACTTTTTCGCATTATCGCAAGTCCACCACATAGGATAGAAAGTACCCAGTTTATGTTTACATTTCCAACATCCATTGGACATATTTGGAAACGTCTTAGCTAAAGATGGTTGAAAACAATCTTATATGCACCCACGGGAGGGCAAGCGTGGAGGCGTGCCGCTTTCGTCGATTCAGAATCTGAATCAGAGGGTCGGAGTGGCAGAAGCTTGCTGGTCGAAGTCCTCCGGCGAGGAGACAAGCCTGGCTCAAGGGGAGCTGCGGGGATGGGCAGACGGACCCTGCGAGCAGCAGGGGGTACAGCCAGTCTGCGGGCCACGGAGAAGGGGCCCTCCCCTGGGAGCGGCCCCATGGCCAGCTGTGGGCAGAGGTGGGGGGCCCGAGGAGATGAGCAGGCTTGGAAAGGAGCTGTGCTTGGGCACTGCCAAGCTTTCAAGGCGAGTTTTGGGACGCGATCGCTAGATTGGGTTCAGCACACCACTTCGTGTATGCTCAGAGACTTGTCCGGGTGACTAGCATTTGGAAGCGCTGGAAAACATTTTGCCAAAGAGACAGCCTGAGGCCGGTGGTGGTTGGAAGGAGGAAACACAGCTAGCGACGGGCAGGGGCTGCTATTAGCCCTGAAATCGAATTTTGACCCTCCTGGGGTTCCAGAGTAGTTTGGGAAGCCATTTGGATTTTAGTTCCTCCACGCCCGGACTGCATCCTTGGACCTCCAGATGCAAAACTGGCCCCCGGCACTCCTGAGGATGGCCACACTGGTCTAAAATGATTTTATGTGTTTGTTTGTTTGTTTGTTTGTTTAAACAACTTATATGCCGCCCCATCGCATGAGCCTCGGGGCGGCTTACAAATGTAGAAATGATCTATCGCTGATCCTGCAGCTCCCTCACCCATCCCTGACATTTCTGTATTTGGAAATTAAAGGGAAAGTGGCTCCCGTGGCACTTGCCTTCCCGCAGCCCCCCAAAATGCTCGGGAAGTCCCTGAGCTGGCTGTGGCTGCTTCTCGAAAGATCCTGCTTGCTCCGTGAGAGCCCTCGCTGCAGCCCGACTCGCTTTGCCTGCACAGCCGGGTGGCTCCAGAAGTGACGGCAGGGCAGTCCTGCAGGCTGCAGCCCCGGATCGCTCAGCTGGAGCCCCAGATCTCTGGGTGCCCCACACGCTGATGTCCAGGGCACTTGCTGGACTAAACATCCAGTGGCCCTGAAGGCCCCCCCTGAACCGAACCAAATCGCCCCTTGACTACAAGGGCTCTCCCAAGGCTTTTTAAAATTTAATTTCCCTAGAAATCAGGGGCCATGCATCCTTTTTACACAGAGCAGTCCCCTCGGGACACAACCTCCTCTAAGAGACACACCGAGATACTTCAGGGCGTGTGTAAAGCGGCATCTTGACCCATGTGCTTTATTTTGCCTTTGGCTCTCTGAGGTTGCACCCTGGGCCTTTTCCGAACCAGCCCATTCGGGCCCTGCTCTCAGCACCTGCCTTCCTCTGGCCTCGGCCACGCGCCTTTGCAATCGGTGCCGGGAATGTTGTGGGATGCTGGAACAGGGCTGCCGACAAACATCGCCTCGACTCCCTCCAAGCCGGTGAATCGGGGTGGAACGACTCTCGGGACAGAGTGGCAGGAGCTGGCAGCCGGCCTACACGGGGAAGGAAACAATATAAAGATGGGGCTGGTTCTTCCCTTCAGACGCCCTCCCACCCCGTCTGTTGCAAGGCGACCCAGACCCGGGCAGCTCCCAGCCATGAGGCCTGTGGTAGTTCTTGTCTCTCTGTCCCTTGTGCTCTCCGTCGCTCTGCCAGGTAGGCCAACCTTGGGCAGGGCGGGGGGGTCGCTTTGTGGCTTCCCTGGGCTGCCCGTGCGTGAGTTGCCAGCAATGAGGACGTGCATCGCCAGAAAGGGGGGAAGCAGGGTCATGGGATGCGCCAGGTGCGCTACGCAAGGGCATGTTTCGACATTTCCTGCGTCTGGGTTGCTGCAGCTTGACTTGATTCTTCTGTGTCCTGCGCTCCGGCATCAGCAAGCAGAGATCTTGGCCTTCCTCTCTGTGACAGCCTCTGAGGTACTTATAGAGGGACATCATGTCCCCCCTCAGCCTTCTCTTCTCAAGGCTGAACATGCCCAGTTCCCTCAGTCTCTCCTCACAGGGCAATTTCCAAACCCTGGATCATTTTTGTTGCCCTCCTCTGCACCCTTTCTAATTCACATGCCTCTTTCCTAAATCTTGGTGCCCAAAACTGGACACAGTATTCCAGGTGAGGTCTGACTAGTGAGGAGCAGAGGGGAACTACTACTTCTCTTGATTTGGAAGTAATACTTCTGTTAATGAATCCCAAATCTGGGGGTGACTGTGTTGGACTGAGACCCAAGAGATTTGGGCTCCCTGGGCGACGTTGGGCCAGTCACTGCCTCTCACCCCACCTTCCTCACAGGTGGTGGTTGTGAGGACTTTGTAAGCTGCCTCGGGTTCCCTGCAAGAGGAAGAAAGCCGGGATATGTGGAATGGAGTTACAGCACAATAGCAGCAAGTGTAGAAAGCACTATATTTTAAAGGGAGATGTATTGCATCTCAGCAGAGTGGTGAAGATGGAGAGCAGGTGGCCTACCTGCCCACCTCCACCTGCTGTCCGTGGGTGTCTGGTGGACAGACCTGGTGCCCAGCTATTATGTGGGGCAGCTCTTTATTTTTCAACCTGGAAAACCTTCCAATGAGAAAGCATCTTCCCAACAGAAGACAATCCTCTAGCATAGAGGACTGTAAAAGAGGATGCAGGGCCACCCTGCCTCAGCCAGTGTGGAGGCTGAAGGGAGGAGCCCTGTGGCTCCACCTTCCTCCAGAGCTGCTGTTCGAAGGAACAGCAAGTAGGCGGAGCCAACCCACAATCCCCCTGTCTTTGGGAAGGCCAGTGACTCCAGGGGGCCAATCAGATGCCGCCAACAGATGCAAAGCTGGATCCGCTTCCCTCCATAGGTCTGTGCAAACATCTCGTAGGACACCAGGCCTCAGCTGGCGTGGCCCCTTCAGCCCTGCCAAACCAGGAGGATGCACTTCACAAAAGAGAGGGGAAGAGAAGGCTCAGAGCTGCCTCTTTTTTGCATATGCTAATGCATAGCTGGGGGGTTAGAAGGGATTACTATAATTTAAATAGAAATACAATGCGCCTCACCCTGTGGTTACGTGCTATCAAATTATGGCTACCCTATGAATGGAAGCCCTCAAAATGTCCTATCTATACATCTCACCCTGATGGGGACAAACTGGGCCAGGTGTGAACCAGCACACCTTCTCCATCAGCTCCTGTCCACCTGCTGACGGTAGATGGGCAACTTCAGGAAGCCACCGACCCGGGTTTGCAAGGACAGGCATTTTGAAGGGCACCCATGCCAAGGTGACCAAAAGTCAGAATTTGGTGCGCGATGCTCACCACCTCTGAAATATCATGCTCCAAAGGTTTAGCTAAGAGGGGCTCTTTTCCCCAAGTACATTCCAGATTTTACTCTGTCGTGCCCCGAGTGTTAATATCTGTGAACTGTCCAGAAAGTATCGGATGGAATCGACCATTGAATGGTATCGACATGAAATAAAATAAAAGACAGAGAACGCTTGGCATCAAAGTCCTTCAACATGAAGTTGTGGCAAATAACCATGGCAGAAAAATTGACGTATTGACCTCCAGAGGCCACAGGCAAAGTTTCAGCATCTCTTTTTTAATGCAATGTGGCAGTTCATATGCAAAGCAAGGATATGGGCAGAAACATCTGTTGGATTTTTGCTGAGGCTGTTTCAAAAAGAATCCCCGCAACCTCTCCCGTGTCGTGTGGGAACTGTGAGTCTGTTTGCTGCCTAAACCTTGCTAGGACTACATCCTTTCTTTCTTTTTAAATCTTCACTATATTTATACCCCACATTTGTTTCTGCAAGGAAGCAAAGGCAGCTCATGTGCTCCTTTCCGTTTTAGCCTCCCAGCAACAGCCCTGTGAGGTAGGTCAGGCCGAGAATCCATGAGGGTCCCAAGTCACCCAGGGAGCGTCGTGCTTGAGTGGGACTAGAACCCGGGTCCCCAGGGACCAGTCCGGCACTGTATCCACTACGCCACACTGGAACGATAATTTATAATTGTGAAGAAACAGCTCTCTCCAAGGGGCCGATGAACCTTACTAATATCTCTGCATGTAATGAAGGAGAAAACAGTTAAATGCACCTCCATCTGTCACTCCCTGGGCTTAAAGGAGAGGGGGACTGCATGCTTTGGTCTTGCAAATTCTGGTTGTTTGTTTTAAATGACAGGAAGCACCATCTTTGGTTCCTTCCCAGCAGAGGACCCATGGTTCGAATCAAGGACTGTGCTGGATGGCTAAGATTTGGTAGGCTTTCTGGGCAAGCATTAGCCCTTGGGGGCAGTTCTCAGAAAGCTTGAGCAGCCTGGTCTTGAAACCTGAGCCCTTGGACCCCTGGGCATCCAGTGGACCCTGACGGGCACAGGATTCACCAAATCACCGAATCGTGGAAAAATCGAGTTGGGCCCACGGAGCCCATGCCCTGCTCTGTGCAAGCCTCCAAGCTGCACCTGGAATGCCCCCCGTGTAGGAAACCCCCTGAGGTCACTGGTCCCATCGTCCTGCTGCTGTAACAATCAGGACAATTTTCCTGGTGTCCAGCTGGAATCTGGCTTCCTGGAACTTGAGCCTGTTATTCCGGGTCCTGCACTCTGGGGTGATGGAGGAGAGATCCTGGACTTCCTCTTTGTGACAGCCTTTCAAGTACTTGTAGACTGCTAGCCTGTCTTTCCGAGGTTGAACATGCCCAGTTCTCTCACTCCCTCCTCACAGGGCTTTGCCTCCAGTCCCCGGATCCTCCTTGCCGCCCTCCTTGGGACCCTCTCCAGCGTGGCTGCATCTTTCTCCAACTGTGGTGCCCAGAACGGGACGCAGCGCTCCAGATGAGGCCCCACCAGTGCTGAGCAAAGGGGAACTGACACCCCACAGGATTTGGAAGTGATCCTTCTGTTAACGCAGCCTAAAGCAGCATGTGCCCTTTCTGCGGCCACATCACATTCTTGGCTCCTACTCAGCTTGTGACCTACAATAATTCCAAGGTCCTTCTCGCTCGCAGTATTGTTGAGCCAAGTTTCCTCCAACTTTTAACGATGCATTCGCTTTCTTCTTCCTAGTGCAGAACTTGGCATTGGCCCCCGGTCGGTTTCATTCCGCTTGTTTTTCAGCCCAGTGGTCCCTTCTACTGAGATCTCTTTGCATTTTGGTTCTGGTCACCCTACACCACGGTTAATGCCAGGGGTAAAGGCCCACTGGCTTGTCATGTGATCCCTGACCACACAACGCACTCGAGCCCGACTCCAAAACTCTTCACTGTCCAGGGCGCAGAAGAGCATCCGACACACAGTCCTGCATCCGGCGTGAGGGATATTGCAAACCCCAGTGCAACGAAACCGGGCCTGTGCCGGAGCTCAACCTCGGGACCTGCACGAACAGGCAGCAGAAGTGCTGCCGGCCTCAGGAGCTGGTAAGCAACATGGTGGCACTCCCTGCCTCGCCTCGAGGGGCGGCTGGCCCCGCGGGAACTTGCCCTCTGCTGCCGGCTTCTGTAGAGACGAAAGGGAGAGCAGCAGGGGAAGGGAGAGGAAGGAACCGGGACATCTTCCCAGGGCATGGCACATGCAGCGGCACGATTTGGCATCAGAGGGTGCAACGCAGGAGCTGTCCTGAAAGGAGGCCGGGCTGGTCCTTCTGCGTTGCAGGACTGTGAATGCACAGCTAAGATCAGCGAGGGCGCAGTGCCTGGCAGAACGGCACGTGGCTTCCCGTTGGGTTGGTCTGCTCCTAACACAGGAAAGCACATTCAGGGACAGTCCTGTGGGCCCTGGACATCGTGGGGGGAGGGCCACAGGATGCTTCAGGTCCACGTCTCGGAGCAGAGCTCCGGCTTCAGGACTGGGCATCCGTGCTCAGACTCTGCTCCCCGCCGCTGCCTAGCCAGTGTGGAAAGAGCTGTGCTGGCCGCCTCTCTGAGGTCAGGAATGCAACCTCGGAGAGCAGGCAGAAGGGGTGTTCGGGGAGGGGGAAGGAGGAGACTGCAGAGGCCGTGGCTTCGGTGTCCTGTGTCCCATCCCCCTCTGAAGCGTGGCGGCCCGGGACGTACTCCTCTCAAGGCCAGGCTCCCCAGGAGGGCAGGCAGTGCCTGGGAGGAAGCAAGAGGCACAGTGTCGGAGGCCAGGCGAAGGTGGCTGACTTGCAGGCCGGGCTGGCGGGACCCGGGCCACAGGGGGCGGCACAGGGGGCAGCCCAAAGGCCAGGGCGGGAGCTGGAGCGCAAGGCCAAGCCCGTTCAAGAGGCAAACGTGGCCAGACCCGCTGGGAGTCAGGAAGCCGAGAGGACGGGCCGAGGGGAGCAGGTGCCCTGAGGGCTGGAGTGGGGCAGGAGCAAGGCGGACGTCATGCGCGTGCCGTCGGATGAGATTCCCAGGCACGCAGGGCTCTCGTGGGAACGATCGCTTAGGGGGGGTTAATATTTGCCCCAGTAGAAGCTCGGAGTTCTCAATCTGCGATTGGAGTCGTTGAGACTAGCCAGGCAAGCCACCTCCAGGGGGCCAGTCTGCGAGAGCGGAGGATCAAAGTGCTTCAAGGACCAACACAGTGCCCCCTCCTCTTCTTCTTCATCATCAAGAATTATTAATTGTGGGAAAGAAGTCAATAGGGAACAGGCTGGTGAGAGTTCTGCGGAGGTTTGGGATGCTCGATTGCGCAGGCAATCGGAAACGCGACTGGAGGAGTGGTGACGGGCGCAGGTCCAGAGCACACCTCCCTCCAGAGACCGGCCCCGAAGGGTTCCTAAGCAAAGTCTGGGGTGGCGTGAGGCAGAGCGAGAGGTCAACTCTCGACCTCCACCCCTTTGCCTTTTGGTGCACCCACCTTTGGGCGCAGCCCTGAAGAGAGACCCCCTGGGCTGCAGGAGGACGGCTTCTCCTTCCTGACCTTGCTGGAAATGTTGTTCTTCAGCTCCCCGGGCACCAGGAAAACTCGGGTGAACGGAAGCTGTGAGGACCGCTTCACCTGCCTTCGGGGCACCCTTCTCTGGAGGCGCACGGTAAGAGAGGAAGGGCCCCGTTGGCAACAGAGCTCCTGCTGGCGTGCAGAAGGTTCTCAGGTCAGTCCCAAGCATCTCCAGGTAGAGCTGGGAAGGAGTCCCCCCTGAGACCCTGGAGAGATGCCTCCAGCTGACACACTCTCTGTACCGCCGTTCTCCCAGCAGAGAAGGCAGGTTTCTGGGGGAACTCCCAGCCCTGCAACTCAGCTCTTGGGGGATCGCTTTCAGCGATGCTCCCAAAACCCCTCTTTCATTTCGGGAGCTCAGACACAGGCATGCATGCAAATTCTGCAGGAAGGGCCTCCCATTTGGCAGGGTATGGGTGGGTGGAAGCTAAGCCCTGGTTCCCAAAAGGTGCTTTCTTCCCAGGAGAGTCTAACCAGGCGTTGATTGAGTTCAGTCAATAGGCTAGCCCACACTCGGGGGCTGAGTATGGGTTGAGCATGGGTTGTTGCTGGGCTATCCTGTCGTCAGAACCCAGGCAAGAGAAGAAACCACGGTGGACGATCCTCTGTTCACAACTCAGCAACAAACCCTGGGTTCTCTTTGTGGTTGTTTATGGCTTGTCATAGCGAGTGGGACCAGAATATCTGGTCTTCCAGCCATGATCTGCCCAAACATTGTGATCAAGATGTGAGGCCTGCCTCACTTCCAAGTGGGACCAACGGGGAGGGCCTTTTCGGGGGCAGCCCCCAGTTATGGAATGAACTCTCCACTGAGGCCCACCTGTTGTCAACCTGAATATCCCTTCAATGCCAGGTTAAGGCTGTCCGGTACAGCAACACATTTAATTAGTTTACTGGGGCTTGTTAGCAGCTTAAAAGGTCTTAAGATTCACTTTGCTTAAAGAATTGTAATGTGTATATTTGTTTTAACAGTGGTTTTAATTTTTTGCATAGTAACTTTGAATGAATTTTAATGCTGTTTGTATATTATATTGCATCTTAATATCTTGCTGCAATTGCCCAGCCAGCTTTGGCTATTAGGCAGTATAGATATTAGAGGGAGGGAGGGAGGATTGAGGGACTATATCCCCCAAAGCTCAAATATCCCCATATTTTTCCAATATAAAAAGAACCACTGCTTCCAGCTCCTTTGCTTTGAAATCCTTATTTCTCAGTTGGGGGCAGGAACTCTGGACATGCTCAGAGACCTTGGCATCAAGGTGCTGGGTTGTTGTACTTCAAAGTTTTAGTAGTAGGAGCTTGGGAAGGATCACAGGACTAGTTCCACAGAAGAACATTTGTTTAACAGGAGGGATCATACAAAGAATGTTGACATTTTGACGTGTTTCCAGATAGGGCGGATGCAAAACTGATTTGGGAGGCAGTCATGATACAGCCACCCTTTCTTCCTTTCATTCTTTCTTGGACTTATAAACCACACCCAGTAGTTCCAACACAGCATTCCTTGGGCCCTCCTTTTCCATGACTGTGGAGATAACGTACCTCCCAAACCAGTACACACAGAAAACTATTCGAAATATGCCTCTTTAAAGTCAAATTCAGTCAACGTAAGTAGTTCTACAATCAAAGAGGACCGAGAGAGTAATTCATTTCTTATCTGTCTTTTGTCACAGTGGAAATCAGAAATGGCAACTAAACAGGATCAGAGATTTCTGATGGATAAATGCAAATAATAAAGAACAAATGAACATAACCTGCACCAGCCAGAGGGGCAGCAAAATATTTATCCCAGTACAAAAATAAAGGTTTGAGCTTCTGCAAGGCCTGCTCAGAAGTAAGTCCTACTGAGTTCAGTGTGACTCACTTCCAGGTAAGTCTGTGTAGAGTTGGTAGGATACCTCAGATTTTCACATTTTCATTTATTGAATTCTCTCCGATTCACGTTGCTTTTCAACTGCCTCGCACCTGCAAAAAGTTGAGCCGGCGGCTGTGAACCTCTTTGCAGTTTTCACCTCTGGCGGTCCCGGAGTTTGCACGAATTCTGGGCTGGTCCTCTTGATGCCAAGACCTTATCCAGAAGACTGACAGGGCGGACTTGCGTGTGCCATCGGACCCACTTTGGAGCAGCAAACGGGTTCCCTCTAGTGAACGGACCTGCAAGAAACGAGGAGGACCAGCTGTTTCCTTACAGCTTTCGCTTTTGCGCCCCAGTGAAACCCTTTCGGGACTGGGACCCACGAAAGCCAGGCACATGGAACGGCCTCACCGTTAGACGACTGAGATGCACTCTGCGTGGGGCTGCCCTCGTGCCTGGCTCAGTTAGTGGGGTTAAATCATGCCCTGCTGGGGCTGGACCCCTGAACCCCTGGGAGGCCAGCTGCTTTTCATCTTGCGGTCCACAGAAAGCGTTCCAGGACCCTCTCTGCTGCATCGGATCCCCCTGAACGGGTTGTGGGCTCTGCCTCCCACTGGCAACCCAAATAATAGAAGAGGAGGGTGTAAGGGGCCAAGAGGACCATGGGGTCCAACCCCCTGCTGTTGCAGGACACCAATTTGCACCCTCACATTCAGAGCAATTCTGCCATTTTTCCCTGAAATCAAATGCCTCCCCCCCCCACCATGCCTGTTTCCTTCTTCCACAAATAGGGGTAGAAGACAAGGCTGCTTGGTTCGTATATCTGCGCAGTGTTGTTACTGTTGTTGTTTGTTCGATGGGCAGCAAGCTAGATGCTTTTCGCGCCTGGCCTTGCCACTTCCGCACTGGCTGCTTATGAGCTACCAAGCCTTGTCAAAGTTTATGTTGTTATCATTTTGTTTTGTTTTGTTTTGTTTTGTTTTGTTTTGTTTTGTTTTGTTTTGTTGCAGAGTCATGACCGACCCATCACAACCCCATGGACGACATTCCTCCAGGCCCTCCTGTCCTCCACCATCCCCTGGAGTCCACCTAAGCTCATGTCGACTGATTCAGTGACTCCATCCAGCCACCTCATTCTCTGCCGCCCTCTTCTTTTGCCATCTATTGTTCCCAGCATTAGGCTCTTCTCTAGGGATTCCTTCCTTCTCATCAGGTGGCCAAAGTATTTGAGTTTCATCTTCAGGATCTGGCCTTCTCAAGAGCAGTCAGGGTTGATCTCCTCTAGGACTGACCGGTTTGATTGCCTTGCAGTCCAAGGGACTCGCAGAGTCTCCTCCAGCACCACAATTCAAAGGCCTCAATTCTTTGGCGCTCAGCCTTCCTTATGGCCCAGCTTTCACAGCCATACATTGCAACTGGGAAAACCAGAGCCTTGACTATTTGAACTTTTGTTGGTAGGGTGATGTTTCTGCTTTTTAGTATGCTGTCTAGATTTGCCATAGCTTTCCTCCCCAGGAGCAAGCATCTTTTAATTTCTTGGCTGCAGCCCCCATCTGCGGTGATCTTGGAGCCCAGGAAAATAAAATCTGTCACTACCTCCATTTCTTCCCCATCTATTTGCCTGGAAGTTATAATCATACCAAACCCTAAACTCAAGACGAGAGGATCAGGCAGAGCAGTTTCTCTTGGACATATCCAGCCAGACTTTAAGATCATCAGAGGAGGGCTTGCTGGTTGTTCAGAAATTAACTGAACGCCACCTCTGTATACCTTGGTGGGAGGCCTTAGGTCTGAGCAGAGATAAGCCTCACTTTGGAAGGCAGAAATAGTGATGCATTTGAAAAGTGCACCTGTTCAGCCAAGTTTTGCCTGGCTTGTAATTAACTTGAACATTCTCTCAGTTTTTTTACTGTCTGTATTATTATTGCAACTCCTTTCAATGCTGTATTTTAATATTTGAAAGTGCTTTTTATGCAATTTTAATACTTGTTTGCCAACTGCTTAGGAATATTCTTCAAATGAGCGGTATATGCATCTCACAAATAAATGATCGATATATAATATACTTTGGTTGCTTCTCAATGGCCATGCAAATACACTGAGCTTCAGCGTGCCCACGAGAGAGCTTTCAACGCAGAGGGCTTGGTTACATAAATGGGGGATTCCAGAGATCCTTTGGGCAAGCTGCCCGGGCAGAAGCAGCCAGAAACAAGGGCCATGCAGGGCCCTTGCAAGACCAAAGCACAGCATCTCTGAGCCGCGCAATAGCACCAAAGCTTCCTTGGCGCACCTGCACAGAAATTCATTCCACAGAATGAGCAAGCTAAGTGCAGAGTCATAGCTAGAAAGCAAAGGTGTGGAGGTCACATCCCTGATCTTTCCAGACAGCAACACAAAAGCGTTCTTTTGAACTTACTTTTCTCTGATCAGATGGTAATCCTTTGCACAGAAAAGGGAAAAGGAATAAGTTGACTTGATCTATAAAGCCAACTTGATCTTTGATCTATAAAGTCAAGGGTTAAGCAAGTGCCTCTGATCCTTACTGTAAGGGCAGGATGCTCCTTGAACCCATGTTTCTCTGCTCCGGGAGCCCTCCTTGAGGGAGATCAGGAAGGTGGGTACCCACAGGAGGGCCTTATCTGTGGTGGCACCCCAACTATGGAATACTCTCCCCAGCGAGGTTCGACTGGTGCCAATGCTTTAATCTTTTCAGCATCAAGTGAAAACCCTTTTATTTTCCCATTATTTTAATGTTTTAATTGGGTTTTTATCTTGACTTGCCGGATGCTGTGTTTGTTTTGTTATTTTATTTGTCCCTTATTGTAAGCCATCCCAAGATGTCGGTGGTGGATGGGGGTACAAAAGTTTTAAACAAGCAAGCAAACAAACAAATAAATGATAAAATTGCATAGAAAGGGCAAAGTGAGACAAAGTTAACATAGAAACAGAAACAGAGCGAGTCAGAAGGGGTCTCCCGGGCCATCTAGTCTGACCCCCGGCTCCAGCTGCCTCCACTCACGACATGCCCACCATGTACATGTCCAGCCTGTCCTTGAACACCTGCACTGATGGGGCCTCAACCACCTCCCATGGAAGCCCATTGCACACCCTTGTGGTCATAACTGTCAGGAAGTGCTTCCTGGCATCCAAATTGAACCTTGGCTCCCTGAGCTTTGCTCTGTTGGGGCGCGTCCTGCCTTCCTCTGCAGGGGAGAACAGGTCTCTCCCCACCTCCATGTGACACCCCCTCACTTACCTGTATGTCGCCAACAGATCCCCTCTGAGTCTCCTCTTCTCCAGGCTGAAGAGACCCCGTTCCCTCAGTCTCGCCTCATACGGCATCCCCTGTAAACGGCCACCAACCTTGTGGCCCTGCGCTGCACTGACTCCAACCTGGCTATAGCCTTCCTGTAATGAGGGGCCCAAAACTGAACACAATACTCCAGTTGCGGGCGCACCAGAGTTGTGTAGAGTGGCAGGAACACATCTCTCGATCTAGAAGCCACACTTCTGGCTATGCAACCACGGGTGGCGTTCGCCCTCTTGGCCACCACATCGCACTGCTGGTTCATGTTCAGCCTGCAGTCGACCAGCACCCCGAGGTCCCTTTCACAAGTGCTGCTCTCCAGCCTCTTGTCCCCTAACCTGTACTTAACTGTGGAGACTGTCTCCATATGACCACCAAAGAAGGTTGCCTTTCAGAATGGCTGCTGAAATGCACTGCAATGGACTCAGGAAAAAAGCTAAAAAAAAGAGCGCTGCTCAGACATGAGGTTGCTCTCCCCTAGCGTACCACCATTCCCACATACACCCAGTAAGAGCGCCTGTGCTTAGGACAGCCTCATGACAGGCAGAAAATCATCAGGGGCAGCTTTCCCAATTATTGTGATTCCATTCCCAGAAAAGTTGTAACCTCTGAATCTCCGAAAAACACACAGTTGCTAAAGGCTCAGGATCCATCCCAGGAAAAAGAGGTGGGGAAGGAGGAGGTCTAATTATTTCCATTCCATGATAGTCTCTTAGCCAGAAGTAAATACTGAGGTCGCATTGAGTGCTCCACTGAGTTCAGGAATATGTGCATCCAACTGCAGCCTGTTTCTTACTGAACTTTCGGGTCACCCAGAAGCATGAATGGTTGCTGCTGATTTTTTTTTAAGTAAATTTTTATTATTTTCTACAAACTAAAAAAAAAGAAACTAAAAAATATCAATCATCAGAAACATCGGACCTGCTGGATCAGCCCCCCATTTTTTTATATAGCAATCCGTAAATATATTCAAATCTATGCATAGTCCCATTTCTCTATCCAATGATAAAAAGAGTTCCAAGTTTGATAGAAGTATGTATCCTCTTTCTCCTTCGGAGACAAAGTCAGTCTGTCCATTTCAGCGCAATCCAAAATCTTTTTTAAAATCAGTTCATCAGTGGGTGGTTCTTCACTCCTCCAATGTTGGGCAAATGCAATCCTTGCCACAGTAATTACATGTAAATTCAAATACATTGCTTGTTTAGCAACATCATCAGGCACTATGCCTAGTAAGAAGACTTTAAGTTTAAATATTAAAGATTTTTGTAACATTTCCTCAAGCCATTTATGAATTTTAGCCCATTAGTTTTTTGCCTTATCACAAGTCCACCACATATGATAGAAGGTACCCGGTTTATGTTTGCGTTTCCAACATCCATTTGACATATTTGAAAACATCTTTGCTAATCTATTTGGCGATAGATACCATCTATAAAACATTATATAGAGATTTTCTTTATATGAGGTTGCTCCAGTTACCTTGATATTTCTTTCCCACAACTTTTGCCATTTCTGTAACTCAATATTATATCCAAAATTTTGTGCCCACGTTATCATAGTTTCCTTAACTTGTTCATCTTCCATTCTCATATCCAAAAGAAAAGTATACAGTCTTTTAATCATTTTCTCATCCGATTTTACAATCACTTGGTCAAATGTTAACTCCTTATGAAAACCCCACATTTTATCATCTTTCTGCAGTTTGTTGATTTCATTTTTACCTGTCTTTCTACCCAAAAGTGGCACAAACTGGTGTGCCAAGAGCTTCTGGTACCCAGTGCATTTATTGCACACTTCCGATTCCTCACTTGCAGAGCTTGTGGGTCATTTACAAAACGTTTCAGATGGAGGAAAATAAGGTACTATCTGGAAATCATGCTCTGAAAAGCTGGTGTGCTTTCGCAATTCTGGAGCGCCACCCTGTGCTTAATGGGATGTATAGAATGCAGAAAAGGGACGCAGGGGAACTAGGAAAATGGTAGGTTAAAAGCAGAAAAATCCTGATTCTTTCCCGCTCTCTTTGCTGCTGCTTTAAGTGGCTGCCCATGCACAGAGGCCCTTTGCTCCAACAGCCCTGCGGAGAGGGAAAAATGAAGCAGCAGCAAAGGACAACGCTTTCCGCTCACTGATGCTTTGCTTTTGGGAGGGAATGAGAAGGAGCCCCTGTTCGTGGGAGTGGAGGACACCAGCCCGAGGAAGGCCGATGGTGCCGCCCGGAGAAGCTAGGACTGTGCTGGGAGGCTTCTATCGAGAGTGCCTCTATCAAGAGCGGGCTCTCTGCATGTGCTCAGGTGCCTCTTCCTCGCTTCACACTCTATCTCGGCCCAGTTTATGGTGGATCCCTTCCTTTCAAAACAGGCATCGTCATTCATTAAAAAACCAACAAATCATGCCCCGGACTCAAGTTTTTAAATCCATTGTAATGTCATTTTAATAAAAATACTGTCATAAATAAAATGGAGTTAAGCATGTATATCGTTATTTGTGGGATTTATTCATTGGATGTATTGGATGCTATGCTTTATATTGTTGGGGAAATTTGGGTAAATCCTGTCTGAAAAGCATTACTCCTGTGTGCCTTTGCATTGTGGGATCAAATCCTGTCTTCCTTCTCAAAACCAAGCTGTCACTGTTTAAAATGGCATTGGTAATTGTCAGAATCCCGGAATCTCAATTTGAGAAGAGGGAATAAAACTCGGGTTCGTGGGAAAGACCAAGCGTCCAGACCATCTGAGGCTTTATTGTTTTACCCCAAGGTTCCAGTGGTACTCACGATCATGCATGCATTACCAGGCAAGCAGAGATGAACTCAGCTGCAAAGCTTCAATACCATTACAGGGCATTTATAGCTACACAGGTACAGGGCAATTGATGACAGAATGCAGAGATTACAATAAGATTCTGAGGTCATCACATGCAGAACAGATAAAGAAATGTCAGTCAAGCACACTGTAACAATGAGATCACAATATTTCTAATTGCATTGTATTGACACTTTAGTTGAGTAACTTGAACCCATCTCCAGGTCTGCTCAGACATGCAAATTCAAGCTACTAGAAACTACTCATGATAAGCTCAGACCCCCATCTCGACTCTAAACATTCTGCATGATCAGGGCACATGAAGCCCTCTGGGCTATCAAAAGATTATTGTAAACTGAATTCCAACAATGACTATTTACAATGGATATTTGGGCTAAAATGGCCTGTCTGCTGTAGCCCACAGCTAAAGGCAAGAGAAAGGAGCCCGGGAATGCCATTTTAAACAGTGACAGCTTGGTTTTGAGAGGGAAGACAGGATTTGATCCCACAATGCAAAGGCACACAGGAGTAATGCTTTTCAGACAGGATTTACCCAAATTTTCCCAACAATTTTAAGCTGTTTTAATTGCAAGACTGTCCTGAAACTGTTGTAGTCGGGTGGCAGAGAAAAGCCTTAAATAAATAACATTTATTTAAAACATTTGTATGCTGCCTACTGTGTCACAGCACCTCTGGGCGGCTCACAGGCATAAGATAAAAAACACACAAAAACTAATAACAACGATTAAAAATACTTCTATATCTGTGAATACACAGTCTGTGTAAGATAGTTCCTGGGAAGCACCCAGGCAGCTTCAGCTATTGGGAGGTATAGAAAATAAAATAAAAATAACAAGCAGCGTATTGGACTGGGAGTTGGGAGATGCAACTCTTCGGGCTCATGCTCACCCATGAAGCCACTAGGTGATCCTGGGGCAGTCCATGAAGCTCAGCTGGACCTACCTCACAGGGTTGTTGTGAGGATAAAAATAAAGAGGAAGGGGGAATGCTGTAAACTGCCGAAGGTTCTCTGCACGAAAAAGGTGGGATATTTATTTACTTATTTAAAACTTTTTATACCGTCCACTGCCGAGGACTTGGGACGGTTTGACAGTACATCAGTATAAAACAAAATAAAAACATATCAATGCATAAATACATATATATAAATATACATATTCATTTTATGTATTTATACATATGTACAAATGAATATATGTATGTGTATAATACATAAATGTGTATGCATTGGATATAAATACAACCAATATATTATATCTGTATTTATATCAATACCGATATTTATGCGTGTGTTTAAGGATGGGGAGAATTTAATCTCAGAACTATCGTGCTAGACTCTAGTAGCTAGACGGGCCGTGTTTCTTAGAGGCAACATTCCGTAACGACGCTTCCGGTAGGGTCAAGACGACCGGCATGTCCCCTTGCCCCGCCCCTTTTCCTCCCACTTCCGCCCTCCTCTGCTGAAGGAGCCTGAGGAGGCGGATTGGTCGTCGAGAGTGATCACGTGGACGAGGGGGATTCGGACTGGGCAGCGCTGGCTCCGCCCCCCGAGTGTAGTGGCGCCTGCGCGCGTGTCGCTCTCCCTGCCCCTCCACATCCGGGCTCTGGGCTGGGAGCTCTTCCTGTCGGCTGCAGCTGCGAGAGCTGCTGGAGGGAGGGAGGAAGGGGGAGGAGGAGGAGGAGGAGTGGGGGGGCCTGCAGCCGAGCGTCCCCAGGGCGGGTGAGGCCCCGAAGGAAGGGTGGGGGCCGGCTGAGCCCCCCAGCCCCTCCCTTTCTTACAGCTAGGGATTAACCCCTTGGCTGCCAGGCGCCCCCCACCTCTGCCCCCCACCTGCGCGATGGGGTCTGACGCCCCCCTCTGACCGCGGAGGGCTGGGCTCCTGCCACCCTGTCCAGAAGGTGGGTATCAGCCCCCAGCCCCTCCCACTCCCTCTGGAGGTTGCCCCCACCCCACCTTCCCGCCCCATGGTGAGCCCCCCGACAAATTCTGGGCACCTGGTGGGCGTGGGGTGCTGTTCAGCTCCCTCCCTCGTGTAATTTTGGTCCGCCTTGCAATTCTGTGAGAAAGGAGGCGAAGCTGCTGTGCCCTTCGTGGAAGCAGAATGCTCCAACGTTATCCTCGCCCCAGCACTTGCAGCTGCACCTTTCTCAGGCAGTCTCTTCCTTGCCTTCCTGCTAGCAATCCAAAACTGGGTTCTTGGATACTTTGCCCAATTTCTTCCTGCAGGTTGCATTAGGGGCAGACTCCCCTCAGCTGGTTTGTGGAATGAGACCTTAGACCATGCTGGCCGCTGTGGGTTTAGTTGTGTAGAGAGAATGGGAAACAACAGGCACCTTGAATTCTTTCTCTGAGTCCTCTGTAGCTTTAGACATTTGTTCACTGGCTTGGGCACATCCACACCTGACTCTTTCCTGCTTCTGGAGAGAGCTGCAATTGTGACATCTGTGAACCACCTCTTCAGTGGCATCTTGGATTGTGACATCCTTCCTCTCCCACCTCCAGCTTCCCTTCTCTGGTATCCAAGGTCCTAGCTTTGCCCTGTCCTAAACCTGTAAGTTAGCCTGGCCTCTCTAAGCTCCATGAATATTAATATTGTTTTTTCCTCCTAAGGTAGAAATGTCTGACAGTTGCTCTGTCTTCTCTTCTCAGCCAGTAAAAACTTGGACCTTGTAGCAATGATCCCAGCCAGATCGTTATCTCCCAACTAGTACCATAATTTTGGGGGTTGTGCCTCCTGTGGAAGCTACAAAGAAATTTGGTTTGTGTCTCACTGTGGCTAAGGATTGGCACCAGCTCACCTGCAGGGACTTTGTGCTGTATCCAGAGGCACCATGGAGTTTGCTGAGCTTATCAAGACCCCAAGGGCTGACAATGTGGTCCTTCACCGCCCCTTCTATCCAGCAGTGGAGGGGACCCTGTGCCTAACGGGGCATCACCTCATCTTCTCCTCGCGACGGCAAGATAATGTTGAGGAGCTGTGGCTTCTGCATTCCAACATCGATTCCATTGAAAAACGGTGAGGATGTTTTAATTCCTTTATGGGGACAGTCTGGGGAGGGCCATGGTGCCAAAGACAGCTCAAGAAACTTGTACTTCCCTTTGAAGCTGGAATGTTTTGCTCTAAGAACAGCACTGAAGAAGCGCTGAATAAATGTTACATGTTAATCTGCCCAATAATCAGTGTTCTCTAGGCAGTTTACAATTAGTTGAAAATCTAAAATGCTTATCAATATTTAAAAATACAAAATGCAGTACAAATATCGAAAAGAATATGTGACTAGCCAAAGCAACAAACAGCCTAGGGATCAATAAAGCAGCCATAAGCAGTGCCTGGGCGAAAAGAAAGGCCGGTGCTGGTGCCAGAAAGATTATGATGTGGGCACAGGCAAACCTTTTTATTCCATAACTGGAATGCCACAATGGAAAAGCTCTTTCTGTTGTAGCCATCCATCTCCCTTCCCCTGATGGGGCACTCGGAGGAGCATCTCCAAAAATGACCAAGGTTCCTTTGGATACTCTGGTCCTGAGCTGTTCAGCACTTTGGAGGTAACAGAACTTTGAATGGGATTTGGAGATGGTCTGGAAGTATCCAAAACATCCTTACAGTCCTCCTGCAAAGCTAGTCCCACATAATTATCTCCCAAGCTCTGTGGGGAGAGGGGAGGCTTTGGCTGGCCAAATCCCACTCAATGACTTCGCACCTGTGCTCACCTTTGAATCAGAAATTGCAGGTTTCCTCAGACAGACAGCAGTTATAGGTCAGTGTCTCTCAGAAATTAATTGTGCCTCCCCATCTGCTGAACTTTGACCAAGGATGTTTGAACAAATTGTTCAGCGTCTGAATTTTAGCTCCCTCTTGCTCGGCCTCTGACATCGTGAAGAGCACTTCCCCTGGTCAGGTTGGCCAAGGGTTCATTTTGCCTTTGGTTTTATCCTGTTGCCCTCCGATGTCACGTGAAGCTGCATGGGGAGGCCTCAGCTCTGGGATGATGAGTGTGCTGGTGTTTCTCAGCGCTCTCTCTCTCCGTCAGGTGAGCTTGATTCACACATGGCTGGGCTAAACTTGGAATGGGCTGGATGAGGGCTAGAAACGGAAGCCGAATACTGACAATGCTGGAAGTAGGGGGCTTGGTCTCAAGAAATTAGTGTTTGGCTGGCTCTGGAGAGGGTGTCCCCCCCCCCCCCCCACCCCGAAAGAACAGGCGTGCTGTTTGAGAGGATGCCTTGTTCCGGCATCAGCCCGGGAGGCCTGAGCGCTCCTTTCTCAGCGTCGGATGGTTCTCCAGCTGTGGCCATTCCTTGACAGCAGTTGCTTAGTGACAGTGATCGGTGTTGCGGTGTCTTCCCAGACGGAGTGCAGGAAGGTGTTGTAATTGGCTTGCCCTTGAAGACGACTTGGAAGCATCCGTTAGTTGAATTGAATGGTCAACGGCTAGCATTATGACGGATTTAACTAGGTCCACTGGTTCTTAGAGAATTACACTGGTTGCCTGTTTGCTTTTGCACCCGGTCTAAGTTGCCTTCTGCTTCCCTTTAAAACCCTAGGCCCCTGGGACTGAAATACACAGACAAATGCCTCTTTCCATTACTTCCTTTCCAATACTTTGAGCCCTTCCAGGGAGTTCCTTCTCTGGGGACACTTGCTTGATGTCCCCAGAGCATGTATATATATGCTCTGTACGAAGAAGTGTCAGGACCTGGGGTTTCTCCTTCACACATTCAAAAGCCACAGAACTGTTTTGCAAACGTTCTCTTACGGATTTAAAAAAAAAAGGCACAAAATATTCAGGAACCATTTTCCTATCAAGGTGTTCTTTCTTGAGCAAAAGCACCGAGCACCCAGAATGAACCTCTGAGCATGCAGAGTGGTTCATCGAGCCCATTCTAGTATTCGCCTCCAGGAACTCTCCTTACGAGCAAGCCTGGGCTGCAGCACTGTTGGCGGGGCCCTCTGAAAACGGGTGAACATCCTCGCTGTGGGCCAATCCTGTAATTGGACTGCCGTACTCCGCGGGTGACGTGTGCCACCGATCAAGAGCCCTGCTCAGCCTGGCTGAATCTGAGCATCCACCCCCACGCCGGGCCCCCTCCCACCCCCTGTACATCCTGGTTCTTCGCGGAGGCCTCCTGCCCACCTGGGGAGCCTGGCCTTGAGATAGACATCTCCACTTCCTTCATCTCAGTGCCTCCTCTTGGCCCACTTCCGCAGGCTTCCCTCCACTTCTCCTGCACATTCCGATTCCTCTGAAATCCCATCAGCATTCCTGGACTGTCCAGAGCGGCCGTTTTTCTGACCCACAACAAAGAGGAACTCTGCTGCGATGGATGGGCCTCCCACTCAGGTGCAGGATGCAGCCTGACAGTCCTTCCCACACCAACTCTCAACATATTTGTGTTCCCAAAGGTTTTCCATGGTTTCTATTATCTCAGTCCTACTTGGCAGTTCTCGTGGCCGTGTTGTCTCAGTGTTTTTGTTGTTCTGGGAAGGCCAGGTGTGCTGTGTCATCTTTATTGTGCTTTAATTCGTACTCACTGCCTGGAAGGAGAAAATTGATTCCTGTACTTGCAGACATACAATTTCCATTCGCTGCCGTTTTTATTTTCTTACGTCCTCCACGCAGAACATTTCTGTTACCAGAACAAATGACAAAATTAGGGTGAGTTGGGAAATAATGAGAGATGATGAGAGATCAGCTGGTGTGGCGATGGTTCTGGATGAAGGATAAGCTTTAGTCCAACACATCTGGCAGGGAAAGGCTTGTTTCGTTTGGCCAGAAGCCCTACTTCTTCTCTGCTAGTCAGAATAAGGGTGAAGCTAAGGATTGCCATCAGGGGTCAGAGCAATTCTGAGTCCATCTAGCCCAGCAGTGTGTTCTCGCAGTGGCCAACTGGCTGCCCCCCCCCCCAAGAATGCTCAGGCAGGGCTTGAGGGCAACAGCACCCTCCCACCCATGTTCCCCAGCTGCTGTTTCTGATCCTGGGGGTTGCAGGTGCCCATCAGGACTAGTCGACATGGATAACCTCCTCCGTTTGCCCATTCCTCTTGTAAAGCCCTCCAAATGCAGACATGCCTGGAAATCAACACTTCGCAGAGGCTTCCTCCAGGTTGTCATTTCCACTTTGCATTTCCAGTCTCAAGCAAGCAGAGACGCGTGTTGGGCGGCAGTCAACTCGCAAGCGCCCCAAGCTAGTTTTCTTCCTACGAGAGAGAGAGAGAGATGGCAGTAAAATTTGGAGTGCCATCCATCTCTTCCCGCCTCCTGCTTCTCCCACCCTCTCGCTCGCTCGCTCGCTCACCACATTTCTGTCTTCTGCACTAAAGAACAGCAAGCAGTTTGGAACAGTGGTAACAGGAAACGATTAACCTGGTTCAGCCCCCCGCTCCCCCGTGCTATTTTGCAATTTCCTTGGATGAGAATAAATGGGGAACTGGCGCAGCGGAGCTTCCCCTTGTAAGGGCATCCATGGATCGCTCTCTTAAAACCTCACCAGTGCTGCTCTTACAATGTGCAGGCTTAAAGAGAAGTGACTGCCTTATGAGAGCTGGAAAGTTGCTTGCGGGGGCCGGGTGACCTGGGTGAAGGCTACGTTTAGTGTGTGTTCACTTCCACTTTCTTTGCTAGTTCCATCTTCCAAATGCCAGGGTCACTAAAAGTTGTTAAACTAAATGCACGGCCTTGAAAACAACACGTAAATTGAATGTACCCCACATGATCCTAGCTGCTTAATGCCATCCCTTGCAGGAAAATTGGGTTTTTTGATGTTCCTTGCTGGAAAGTGTTTGGGGACACGAGTGCCACAGGTTGGCACCGCTGCTCTTGCTGTGCAGACTTGGGGTGCAGATGGAGGACTCGAAATGGGATCACAAAGTGAGAAGGTGCTTTTTGAGGCGGGCTTTCCAAACTCGGTGCCTGCCCAGTGCCTTGGACTAAGACTCCCATCCTCCCAGCCAGCCCTGGTCCATAGAGGCGCTCTGATTTGGTGGAGTTACAAGGTCCACAGAAGAGACACTCGTCACCGTGAAGTGAGTGCTCGTGGCCCATTCAGTAAACACTGGCACCCGGACCTCCTTTGGGGGGGCAGGTGAGACGTGCCCCTGCACCCTGACTTTTCCTTCTAACTTTCTTGTTCCTGGAGCCTCAGGCGAGGAGATGTGTCACCTCCTGAGCAGCTGAGCCTGTGCGTGCAGACACTCGTGTGGGATTCTGACAAAGTTGTAAAGACCCTTGCCTTTGAGCCCTGAGGATTGGGTCAGCCTGACACGGCATGATGCAATCTCCAAATCCCCGTCTGATCTCGTGCTGCTGCGAATGTGCTGGGTCTTTGCCGACGTCTTAGCACCCTCTCGCCATGGAAACCCCGATCTTTTGTGTCTGGCCCGGCATGTCTGACTTTCCCTAATCCTTGCTGGTTGCCTGAGCCAGCTTAGCGTGATCGGCAAGCCACTTCACTTTCCCTGTTTCTAATGCTTGGTACCTGTGAGGGGATCAGCGCCGTCCTCTTTCCGGGTAGCTGCATGAAGGAGTGTTCTTCTGTTGGACGCATCCTCTGGAGCGCTGGAGGGCTCCACATCCTTCCAGTCTCTGCCCTCTGCCTATTCACCCCCACCCTGGCACCAAATTACTGTGCCAAGCTTCTGGCATCCTAGAAACATGTGCACTTCATCTTGTGAAGGTGAGCAGACCAAATTTGGGGCTCACGGAGCCGGAACACAAGTTCAGGGCTTACTCTGTTTCTTCATTCTATGCTTCTTGTCCCTGTCTTTTTCTCCCCGCACTCAGGATGCAAAAGTCTGGCTGGACTCTGTCTCTCTCGCACTTGCTGGGCTGCTTTTCTGCGCTTGGCCCCCTGCCTGGGAAGCGAGTCGGGCAAAGATCACGCCCCCTCTTTGCCCTAAGTCTGCAGCTCCTTGTGCAAAGCACACAAAGCCCAGCAGCCACGTTTGTGGAACGAGAGCTCCACTAGTGCAGCAGAAGGTGGCCGTGTGGACGCTTTGGCTTGCTTCCTGACGAAGCCCACGCAAATGCTCCATTCGAGGCGGACTCGGGATGGAGAGAAGCCGAACCAAGGGAATCCAACAGATTCCACTGAGGAGAAAGCCTCAGAAATGAAAGTAGCTACATTTTGCCAGAATTGGGTCACTAATAAAGGAAAATTAAGTCCTGAGTACTAATTGGCTCCAGTTGCCAAGATACGGCTTCAGGTCAAAATTGCATCCAAATAATTCCACTGCGCTGCTGGGCTGGTTGATCGAAAGGTTGCTGGTTCAAATCTGCGCAATGGAGTGAGTTCCCTTTGCTCTGTTCCAGCTCCTGCCAACCCTGCAGTTTGAAAGCATGCAAATGCAAGTGGATAAACAGGTACCACTTCGGTGGGCAGGTAACAGCGTTCCGAGCACTTCGGTGTTTAGCCATGCCGGCCACATGGCCACGGAGACTGTCTGCGGACAAACGCTGGCTCCCTCGGCCAGGAAACGGAGATGAGCACCGCCCCCTGGAGTCAGGCATGACTGGACGTAAAGTCAAGGGAAAACTTTTACGTTTACCTTTAAGTCAAAATTACAAGGGGGATGTGTGATTGTGCTCCATCACTTTTCTGCAAAATGGGATATAGCAATGAGAATGGTGCCACACCAATCATTATAAATTTATCTTTTTATTGATACCAACAACATAACTTTGCATTCATTTATTGGTTTTTAATTGGGGGAACCATGCCAGAACAGCAGTCGCTACTATGATTGGTGAGTTCCCCCCACACCCCTGGGGCTGCGAAAGGCGTGGAGTTTTACTTCTTGTGTAGCCCGTGAGGCAGATAAGTTCATAATGAGGGTCCCAGCGCTTGTCCTGAGCCCCCATTTTGCATCCAAAATATGGGTGGCCTGACTTTTTTACCTCTGCCCTCACGCTGCCCTTTTGAGATGCAAATGCAACCTCAGCACAAATGGAGCGGAAGTTGTCTGCCTTGTTTGCACAGTTTGGAGGCTTCTTGGCTTCCGAGAAAAAATATCAGGCAACTGTTCCTTGGAAATGTTAGGCAATGACACTTTCGCAAGCCGCCAGATGTAACTGTATGACGCCTAGATCTGACCAAGACAAATGAACCTTGCAATAAAAGAACAATACATTACAGTTGGTAGTCTCAGAGTGAAGATAAATTCATACACTTTCACATGGCACCATTTTCATTGTTCTACCGTACTTTGTCGAGGAGTTACGAGGCGTCATGATCATCAGGCACCTCCCTCCCGTGTAGGCAAATATACTCACCTGTGTATAGATCTTTATTGTGAAATATCTTGAAGACTTTAGTCAACCAGTACCTTTATCACCTCCCTCCCGTGTAGCCAAATATACTTTCCCATGTTCCCATCCGCAAACTAGATTCTTCCCGCATTGCTCCCCCTGCCAAATTCTTCCTCACTTGCAGCAAGGCTCAGCTGCCACAGCGTCCTGGGTGCTGCGAATGATTGCACCGAAGCCGCAGGGCCCGCCGAGGTCTCCGGGAAGGTGAGAAGGCCAAGGCTCTCCGGCCAGAGCGGAGAAGCAGCTGGGCACTGCTGCTTTTGCTCCCCCGTTGGGGTCTCTAGAGGAAGCCTGCGCCACCTGCTAGCTCAGCGACCCCAAAGCAACCTCCCCCGCCTGTGTGGTGGTCTGTGCAGGTGTCTGCCTGGGTGGGCACGCGTTGCTGCCACCCCCTGCCAGAGCCTGGTGCGGCCTAAAAAGATTGCGTACGCCTGAGCCAAGCGGGCATCCAGGCAAGGGCTCCAGAGGCTGCAGAGGCCGGTCCAGCTCCTTGGACACGGAGATTGACGTTTTTCCTCTTCTGTGCATCCTGCTTATGCTCCATAGACAAGATGGGCGGTTTCCTGCAGTTCGGAATGGGAGAGGCCTGGGTCCTGGCGTGCTGCAGTGGCCTCCAGTGTCTGTCTTTCCAAACTAACTTCTGCCTTTATCCAGTGGAGTTGACTAGAACCATAGAAACAGAGCGAGTCAGAAGGGGTCTCCCGGGCCATCTAGTCTGACCCCCGACTACGATGCAGACAGGGTGTAGCAAAAGCAGTGTTTGGACGGTCGACGTGAATGGTTCCGACTCTTATCTATCCATATTTTGTATGGTATAACGATGCAGCATTCATCGCAAAAAAATTAACTGAAGCAATACATAAAATGTGTATAGGATGTAAATTATTCTAAAATAAGACCTATAAATTATTTTTAAAACATGCAATTCGAATGATGAATACAATTATGGGTAATAGCAAGCTATGTATGAGCAGTTCCGAAAGTGACTAGACCCGTGGGCGAGTGTCGAGGCCGTTTAGCCATTGGACAGCGCTACCTCGAGATGATGTGGTTCTTGCCGGGAGCCCGGAATCCTTCCGAGGGGGCCTTTTGTCACGGGGTGGTGGAGAGTTTGCAGGACTTTCCCACAGTCCCAGTTAGAGTTGTTGAGCAGCCCCCACTTGTGTTCCCAGTATGGGCGCCTGCCGTGATGAGTTTGAATCCGATGGCGTGCTGCACGGTTTTCCCTTGGGAGATCAAAGCCGTGTCCCGGTTCCAGTTTCCTGGTTCTGAGAGTCACATGCCTTCCCTCCTCCTCCGCCTTCAGTCAGTCACACACATACCTCCCCCCCCCCCCCCCCCCCACACAGACAAAATAATTTGATGAACCCGGTGAATGGTTGATGGCAGATGATAAAGTCGGATCGGTTACTGATGGATCCATGCAGGGGAAATGACAGCCGTTCTGAATGCAGTGGCACAGAACGCTCGGGGCTCGCAGCAGGGGCAGGCAAGAACCCTCCTCCTGGCCCCAGGTAGAGCGGTGAGGAGGAGGGCCGGGGTGGCCTTGACGAGGCGCTCAGCACTGCCGGGAGCTCAGCGAGGACCGTGCTTGTCCGTGGGGCCCGGGAACGGCTAGGCTGCCTCTGTCTCTCCCCACAGCCTGAGCGGGGATGCTGAGGGTTGTGCTCCGGCTGACTTGGAAAGCACCGGCTTGGACAAGAATACGTCCTGCTCACACAGGGAAAGGGGGCTTTTGCTGGGGACAACGAGACGATAGCGCTTCGCCCCGGAGCAGATGGAAGGTGGACTGCCAGAAGCGACCTCCAATTCCTGCTGGCTCAACCACTGGTCAGGGCTGCTGGGAGCTGGATTCCAAGCCACCGGGAGAGCTCTGTTCAGCCCAGCCTGCCTTAAGCTTTTTTCAGCCCAGCCTGCCTTAAGCACACGCGCATCCCCAAGACTCTCTTCTGTCCAGTCAGGCTTTTAGGCACATGGAGGAGGTGGGAGAGGGGGCACTGTGGAGCCATTTAAGCGGAAGCGTGCACGGAGGAGTTGGACCCCCTCTTTCCCCCCTGCCAGTCGGATCCGCCCCTGTACTTATATTCCTGGGGTGCGTGCAAGTTTGGAACTCTCCCCCAGCCTCAGGAACGTGCCGTTCTGTCCTTTGCGCCTTTCAACCAGCAGCGGCTTCCTATTAGATGAGGGGTGCATTCGTGACCAAATGGTGTGAGGTGCTCCCCCCCCACCCCGCCCCCTGCTCACGGCTTGCAGAGTAAACGGCTGCATCAGCGGCTGGCAGAGCCCCTTCCTGCCTTCCGCTGAACTGCCCCTGCCTTTGTATCGCTGCAGCTTTATCGGCTCCTTGGGCACCATCGTTATCAAATGCAAAGACCTGCGCATCATTCAGCTTGACATACATGGTGTGGAGGAATCGCTGAACATCGCTAGTTCCATTGAGGTAAGTCAGGCGCCGGAGGGACCCAGCGCTGGGCACCTGGGTGCTGCCTGCCTCCCAGGGGAGGAGGGCACTGGCGGAATGGGAAGGGAAATTGCGAAGTTGTGTTTATATTAAATAAGTACCTGCCTGCCTGTCCAATTTAATACATCCATAATGTTGGGAGCATCTCATTTGGGATATTGAGCCTTGTTCAGCCTGAGGATGGAATGCAATTTAGGAGGATCCCTCAAGGGCCACTTGCCATTGGTGGGTGGAGCCCACGGCAGTAAGTCTGGGATGAGAAATACCCATATATTTTACCCTAAAGCTCATGGTGCCACTAATTAAGCCTCCGGAGAGACTTTCCAGCCTTTGAAGAGGGAGAGAAAAAGCCGCAAACTCAGCAAACAGTTGGTGTTTGAGGGAAAGGGGAAGCAGCCAGGGGAAGGGAGTGGATATTTGGAGAATCCCAGAGGGCCAGATTTGGTCCACAGACCTGAGGTTCTGCACCCCCGATTCATCTTGCTTTAAATTCCTCCTCCCCAAAGCTAGCTTTACATCTGAAACCAAACCGACTGCCGTTATTGGCTCCGAGGGACATTTGCAGAAACCGGCTCAGTGCAAAGCTGTCAGCGGCAGAATGCTGACCGATGGTGCACCTTCAGTGGAGCCTGGTCGGGGGGGCTGGCGGAAGCCCCCTTGGATGGAGCCGGACAGTTGGGGAGGACGGGAGCTTTGATTGGCACGTGTGGTATAGTGCGTCTCCTCGTGTCAGGTTTTACTCAGTTAAGGGTTGCTGGGCTGCTCTGAGCGGCTGTTTGCTTTTAATCGAGATTGCACCATTCTGGCCGCTGGGGCTCCTTGTGGGACCCGGTGTGCCAGCACTGAGGGCATCCCCAGGAGTGACACAGCTTCCGGGGATGCGAGGTTGTCTGCTTATTGCATTTTTATCCAGACCGTTTTCTTTCGAGGAACACAAGGTCACTTATATATTCTTCCTCTTCCTCTCCATTTTACCCTCACAAGAACCCTGTGAGGTAAGCTGAGGGCCCAGGGCTGGCCCAAAGTCATCCTGCCGGCTTCGTGGCCAAGTGAGGACTAGAACCCAAATCTCCCGGGTCCTAGTCCAGCGCTCGGCGCTGCACGAAACTGGCTCGAAGGGCAAGGAGGGGACAAGCTTTGAGCCGCTGTTTTAAACCAGGAGGCATCTAGCAAATTGTAACTCTGTGTGTGTGTGTGTGTGTGTGTGTGTGTGTGTGTGTGTGTGTCACACCTCCTCTGCAGGCTCTGTCCACTTTGGATTCCATCACCCTGATGTACCCGTTCTTTTATCGGCCCATGTTTGAAGTCACCGAGGACGGCTGGCACGCCTTCTTGCCCGAGCGTGAATTTGAGCTGCTCAGTTCTGTTGTAAGTCTCCCACTTCAGCCGCAGGCTTCCTTTCCAGCCCCTTTTTTACCTGAAGGGAGAAGTGGGGCCGGTTCTCTGTGGGAGCCCAGCCCTTCGGGGTCTGGCCCGTGGGGGGGGGACCACTTCCCATCCTTCATGCATGGTGGGTGCAGCGTGGAGACGCCTGTTCCACGGGGCATTTGAAAATGATGCACAATGGCTCCGGCTGCAGCTTTTTAAGAAGTGGCAGCTGGTCCTTAGGGTTCGGTTTTATACTCTGCTTGAACTGCTTCCTTTGGCGATGAGCTGGCCAGGCTGCAGTTGTCTGGTGCGTTGTGGAGGGATGTGACAGGTGGGGTGCCCGGGATCCCCATCGTTGGCTTCTCATGCCAACGGTTGGCTTTTCCAGATTCTATTTTTCCTGGAAAAAATCGTTTGGGCCCATCCTAATGATCCTCGGCTCCTTACTCTCCCCAGACAAACGAATGGCGGCTGAGCTACGTGAACAAGGATTTCTCTGCCTGCCCCTCCTACCCGCCCATTGTCACCGTCCCCAAATCGATCGATGACGAGTCCCTCTGCAAGGTGGCTGCGTTCCGCCACGGTGGCCGCTTCCCTGTCCTCAGCTATTACCACAAGAAGAATGGGATGGTGAGTCGGGGCTGGGATGGGGAGGGGGTGCTTGCCTAGGCCCAACCCAGGGAGAACAAACAGGCGGCAGTTTACTTTCCAGAGATGAAGGGGCATGATTGGAAAGGCCAGGCTTGTGCCCATGAGCAAAGGTGGGACAGCCACGGAATGGAGGCGTAGGACCTCTTGAGTCATGAGCGGGGCCGTGCAAGGTGGGCAGGGGGCTTTTAGAATAGGGTTGTGCAGAGAATCCAGTGGTGGGTCAAAATACCACAGAAGGGCCCAGCTCGGCCCCCCAGATCCTGGCCCATCAACCTCGTGGTGCCCCCGACTCACTCGCACGTGGGCTGACCCACCCCCCTTTCGCAAACGCTACAAAGCCAAAACCGCCACATTGGCACGAAACCCAGAATCGTGCGTACCAGCATTCATTTTACCCTTTGGCAGGTTGAAGAAGGTCGTGCCACGCACTGTCTTTGTTCAGTCGCTAAGTCATGGCCGACCCTTCACTACCCCATGGACAACACTCCTCCAGGCTCTCCTGTCCGCCACCATCCCCGGAGTCCACCCAAGCCCACTCCCACCACCCCAGTGACCCCATCCAGCCACCTCAACCTCTGCCATCCCTTCTCCTTTTGCCCTCAATCGTTCCCAGCATCAGGGTCTCCTCCAGGGAGTCTTTCCTTGCGTCACTCACTAACCAACAGCAAAGGGCACATCCTGTGTTAAACAGAGGCCCTCCCTGGGGTGACGGGTGGCGTCTGTGGGCTGCAGAGGCTCCGGACCAGGAGCAAGCGCCTCACTGGACTTCGCTGGTCCTTCCAGGTCATGATGCGGAGCAGCCAGCCGCTCACAGGCACGAACGGGCGACGTTGCAAAGAGGACGAGAAGCTGGTCAACGCCACCCTGAGGGCGGGGAAGCGGGGCTACATCATTGACACGCGCTCGCTGAATGTCGCCCAGCAAGCCCGGGCGAAAGGCGGGGGCTTTGAGCAGGAGGTGCACTATCCGCAGTGGCGGCGGATTCACAAGTCCATCGAGCGGTGAGTGGAGCCTCCGAAGTCCTCGTGGCGCTTCCAGGGCTGCTACGTTTTTCTGCAGAAGGCAGCTGTTGTAGTTGTTGCCTCGCAGGACCTGTTGTATGTTTGTACGTACGTATGTATGTATGTATGTATTTATTTATTTAAAACATTTCTATGCCGCCCCCATCGCAACAGCCTCGGGGCCACTCACAACAATTCTAGGCAATGTCAGCTCTCCCGAGGCAGGAACACGGAGGAAAAGACTCCCAGTTCTCTTGGATCTTCCAAATAGATTAAAAGAGCAAAGAAGTTTTGAAGATACAAATATGCAGAGACTCAGTCAAAGCCTACCCAGCTGAGACTGCGGCTTTGTTGCCGTTGCCTTCGGTTTTTTGCGTTTCGTTTCTTAAACATCCTTGCTGCATTTTGGAAAGATACATCCCAAAGGACCAGAGTTTACCCTATTAATAGGTTCTGCTCTGTTAAATAACGCATTTGGCAGAACAGAACCCTCCAGTCCAGGGAGAAACGTGTGCCAAGAGGGCCCTGCTGGAGTCCCTTCTTTACATCCTGACCCACACCGCTGCCAGGGTCCACGTCCCACCCCCTCTTTGGCCTTGGGAGTGTGAGCATTTGTGGCGAGTGCTCAGCACCCCGAGGCAGCATGGAGTCTGGGGCGGGGAAGGCCTGTGGGGCGGGGGCGGTTTCCTTGCTTTGCATGCAGAAGGTTCCAGGTTCAAGTCCTGGCAACTCCAGGCAGGACTAGGAAACCCCCAGCCTGATGGAGAGCCCACTATTCCTATCAAGCAGCCTGAGGAGGTGGGATCGGGGGGCTGAGCTGAAATGTCAAGGTCAGCCAACTCGGGGATGAGACAACTGGCTGACAAGAACCAGGCAGTTTCAATCCAAGGGGAACCTGGGCTGAGCAGACTGAGAAAGACGGTGACGGACTAAACATCATCAGTCCAATGGTGCGAGTGTCGAGTAAAAAGCGCAGGCCAATTAAAAAGCGTCAGACACTCTTGGCAATTGGCCCACAAGCAGCAGGAACCTCCCTCAAGGTGGAGGCAGATCCATTTCGTTTGGAAGCCAGGAGAGATGTTCTGGCCGGATTCAGCTCCATTCTGCAAAGCCACTTTTCCCGAGTCACCGGTCTTCTAACTTCCTTGTGCCTTGTGCCGGCTTCTGCAATATTCTCCTGCATTCCAAAGAGAACCTGGCTGCCTGCCCTGCTTGACATAATGAAGACTTCCATAAGAAGATCTTTGGTCGCGATATGTTCGGGAGGAGAGTGGGGAGAAGACCAGCACGTGACACTTGGAACCTTGGCTTGCTGCTGCCAATCAGAGTTGGCAGGACTGGGCTAGATGGACCTGGAGTCTGGCTCGCCGTAAGGGCGCTCTGTATTTTCCTAGTCAGCGTCTGAGTAGAGGGACGGCACGATGCGTATCTTTCCCTCAGGGAGGCCGGGGTATGGACTGGGTCCCTTCCGCCTGTAGCCAGTTTGGGTGACGTAGCCAAAAGCCCCTCCAGGGCTGCCCCCCCCCCCCGCCCCAGTGGTGACATGTCAACAGGTCTGAGGTCCTGGGCCAGCCAGGGGGGAAAGCAGTGCAAAAAGATGCTTCCCCCACCCTTGCTTCTTAATTCAGTGTGCAGATAAGATAGTGTTGCGTGGGGGGGGCGGGGGGGTGACAGAAGCCATGTGGTGTGGCTCAGGTGTACCTGAAAGTTCAGGCTTGCTTTGGAGGGAGGGCAGGCCTCCCCCAGTCTCTGCCCATCCCGCCCTTGGGGTTCAGAGCGAGCAGAGCTGGGATCAAATCGACTTTGCTATAGACAGGAAGGCCGGAGGTCAGTGGGGGTTTTGACGTTTCCCTCCAAACCCCACGCCCCCAGGTCCTTCTGCCACTTACCCCACCTATCTCAAGCAGAGGGAGTGGAGGAAGGGGTGAGAGGAATAAAATGCATACATTCTTGGGTCTGCTTCACTTCAGAATCCTGTGACAGGCGTGCTTCTCTTTGGAATTTGCGCATCAGCCCCTTCACCCCCTTTCTGGCCCCTCCCTGCCCAGTTCCCCCTTCGTGGCGCTGGGGTGTGCGTGGCTAAGAGCAGAGCGTGGTCTGACTTCTCCGTACATTTGTGTCAAGCCTCTTTTTTTACTGCAGGATCTGCCCAAGCAGATGTTGCAAACATTCCCTCATTTGAGTCTTTGACTAGGTTCAGACAGGGACTGCAGGTGGCGCAGGGGTTCAAACTGCTGTGCTGCTGGGCTGGTTGATCGAAAGGTCACTGGTTCGAATCTGCACAACGGAGTGAGCTCCCGTTGCTCCGTCCCAGCTCCTGCCAACCCTGCAGTTCGAAAGCATGCAAATGCAAGTGGATAAAAAGGCACCACTTCGGTGGGCAGGTCACAGCATTCCGTGCACCTCGGTGTTTAGTCATGCCGGCCACATGGCCACGGAGACTGTCTGCGGACAAACGCTGGCCCCCTCGGCCAGGAAACGGAGATGAGCACCGCCCCCTGGAGTCAGGCATGACTGGACGTAACGTCAAGGGGAAACCTTTACCTTTACCTTAGGTTCAGACAGCACAAGAGCCTGCGCTCAAGGGCTGAGTGAGGGTTGTTGTTGAATCTTGGGTTATGATGTCTCTGCACTCAGCTGGGTTCACAAGTCATGGCTTGAGCAGAGGATTGGACCCAACAGCCTCCAGGTCCAACCCTATTTTGCTATGTTTCCATTAGGAGAATTCACGGCTTGTTGTTGGGTTGTGAACTGCTCTTTGTTCTGCAAGGATTGTTCTCTCTGCTGGGTCCAAACAGCACAATAACCCAGGGTCCAGGAACCATCCCTGGTTCAGCGACAACCCATGCTCAGCGCACCCTCAGGCCTGAATGCTGGTCGCCGTGTTGCTTGATCTCAGCCGTTCTGCCGAAGGCAGTTGAACTGATCTGCTGTTGAAAGCAAACTGCAAGCCACTGTCAGTCAGGGATGCAAAACTCTGGACTTGCAACCTGGAGGCCAAATTCCGTCTTGGAAAAGCTGCATTCCAGGGGCACGTCGGTCGGGCTGGCAGGAAAAACGGGGCAGGACCACAGCGATAAGTATCCCAACATATTTTAGCTTAAAGCTCTGAGTGCTGGAAGCCAAACCTCAGGCGCTTTACAACCTTTAGAATGGGTGTGGGAGAGGAATGCACAATAGGAATGCTGTGTAGGCGGAGGGAAGGGGCTGAGCCGGCCATTCTGGCCTGCAGCTCCCGGCTCCCTTTTGCCTGTCCAAACCGCTGCATAGCAGTGCCTCTTGTCCATTTTAATTTCTTACTGAAATACCACCACTGAAGTTTCCTGCCTTGCCTTCTGCTCCAGGAGATGACGGTCCAGAACAAGGCACTACCACAGAAAGGGGCTTTCCCCTGTAGCCACCTGCCTTGCCTTAGACAGGAGGGCACCGAAAGACTATTCCAGACCAGGCCAGCCCTTCAGCCCAAGAAGGTTCAGCGACTTAGCTGGGGGCAACTTCCAGCCGCTCCAGGGGGCCTGAAGATGTCTTGCAGAGACTGGGAAAGCCAGGCCGACCCCTTGCCCACGTGCAAAGGCTTGGACCTCAGAATCCTGGTCCGTCGATCTTGTAGAATCCTGGTCCGTACAGACACCCAGGTTCCAGAGCTAAGATTTGGCAGATTCGTCCACTGTCACCCCTTCTCTGCTGCTGCATCAGCAAGAGGTGCTGGGACGCCAGCCGTAATGCTCTCTGTGTGGCTTGTGGGTCTCACGCTGCTTCTGCTTCTGCTCCCTCTCCCTCTCCCCTCCCCTCGCCTCCCCGCAGGTACAATATCCTGCAGGAGAGCCTCATCAAGCTGGTGGAGGCCTGCAACGACCAGTCGCACAACATGGACCGCTGGCTGAGCAAGCTGGAGGCATCCAACTGGCTGACCCACATCAAGGAGATCCTGACCGCGGCTTGCCTGGCTGCGCAGTGCATCGACAGGTGAGCTCCCACCTGCCTGTCGGGGCAGGCTGGAGCCAGGGCGCTTCACGGCGGGCCCTCCTGAAGGACGCGCCGAGGCATCCTTGCTCCTCAGGTGCAGGCAGCAGGTAGCCACGCAAGAAGGCTGTCTGGCTCGCCACCTTGTGGACAGCCGGAAGTCTTTCAGAAAAGAACAGGGCGCCCCTTTGAATCAAGAATCAAGACGGCTGATATGCAGTGGTAGACTGCCCCTGAATGGGGAAGCTCTGCTTATTAGCATGACTAGTGGCCAATGATGGGCCTGGACTACTCCTTCATCAGTTGAACTAATCCCCTTTAAGAGCATCTCAGGACCAGCTTTCGCTCCGTGTGGTGGGGTCTGGGAGGCTGCTTTCCGGTGGTGGCGGAACCAGTTGCAGAAGGGCTGGGAGTTGTTCCTGCCATTAACAAAAATGCTCCAAAGCCAGAAAACCCCCAAACAAGGGAGGCAGGCCTGATCGGGGCCCCAGGATTTGTTTCAGAGGCTTGACGTTCCAGTGGCCCCCCCCCCCAAATGAAAGTTGTAACACTATTCTGGGGCAGGCAGGGGGAACAGAAAAAAGAGGCTTCTGGGATCAGGGGACCTTTTCGGTTGCCCCCTGTTCCAGGAACTGCTGGGATTTGAGAGTGCCTTGCCTCCGGGCATGCCGTGTGGCTGACAGACCCTCTTCATCTCCCGTGAATTTGCTTACTCCCGTTTTAAAGCCCTGGACCCAGTGATGCTCCTTGTCCCTCGTGGCAGGGACACCGTCTGTTCCCCACGTTTGGCGCACAGAATCCGGCTGCTGCAGACTTTTTCCTCCTCGGGCGTGTGCCCTGCTAGCTTGTCAGGAAAGAAGTCGGTAAATATTGGCGGAAAAGGACAAAATGCGGCTGGCCCCACGTCACCATTACTGTGACCACGGCTGAGTGGAGCGTTGAGTCTGGTTTGTCCCCAGTCCAGTTTCATCCCTGGATGCAGTGGAGAGTAATTTATTTTTTATTTATTATTAAAACATTTTTATGCCGCCCCATTCGCCGAAGCCTCGTGTATCACGCCCAGTAACTTGTATCTTAATCCAAAGAAAAGGAGGTTTCTCTACCCAGTCTATCCTAGATGCAGTGAAGGCTCGAGTCTGAATTTTAGAGAAGGGTGCGCTGACAGCCAAAGTGCTTACCAATGATAATTTAAAACCTTAAATCCATTTAAAACCTTCAAGGCGCTGGAGGTTCGAGTCCATTTTCCAGCTGCACGACAGCCCGACTAAACCCACTGTGTTTGGATGAACGATCGACTGGCCTCACGGGAGAGGACGTCCATCTTTGCCACGCCACTGGTGCCTTAAATACCTTTTAACTGTGCCGGGCTTTTCCCGCAGGGAGGGAGCGTCTGTCTTGGTCCACGGGACAGAAGGCACCGATTCGACACTGCAGGTGACCTCTCTTGCTCAGATCATTCTTGATCCCAGGTGCAGGACCATCCGTGGCTTTGAGGCTCTGGTCGAGAGGGAGTGGCTGCAGGTGAGAGCTACTGTTCTTTTGCTGGCAGAGACTTGTGTGGCCTGGGGGGGGCGGGGGGGTTGGGGCATCTCCCTGCTGTTAATTCACACATGGGATGCGCATCCCGCTCAGAATCCCTCTTGGTCAGTCCACATGCAGCGACACGGCCGTTGATTATTGCAACTGTCTTGGCCAGCGACCTGACAGAGCCTTTGTAAACCAGGCAGCAGGTACCAAAAAAACCTAAAACCTGCAGCCCCTGTGCAGGGCATTTTCACTTCATTTATTGCATTGCTTTGCCCCCCCCCCCCCCCACCCCCCCCCGGTGATTTACAAAGAGCAAAACCTTGATAATATAACAATTTGCAAACATTTGATCGGACACCACATAGACACCGCAATTTTGAACAACCAGCAAGAAAATGAAAGCTCACGGTATGCTGCTCACGTGCCTGAAAATATGACAGGGTTGGTGCCAGATGGGACACGTCAGGGAAATCGTTGGAGTCACCACCGGAAAGCCCCGTTCTCACAGCTGCCTTTTAAGTCTCTCTTGGAGGAGGAACGTGGAGGAGGGCCTTACCTGATCAACATCCTGTGGCGGCAGGTTCCTGCCAAGGAATGCCAAACCCAGCGCTGTCTCTCGGGAGCAGACGCCTGCAGACAGCCAGTGTCAGCAGGCCAAAATCGGCATTCGGTTCAGACCTTCCAGCTCCTTTTTCCAGGTTTTGCGCAAGCTGCAGCTTCTGAGCCGTCTTCCAAGGCAGCTCCGCGAGGAGCACACTGCAGTAGTCTAGCTTTGAGGTTCCCAAAGCATCAGCAATGAAGCCAGGCAGGCAGCCGCTTAGAGATTGATAACGATGCCCTGTGATGCGGGGGGGGGGATGTCCAGGGGCCTCAAGCCCCCCCCCCCAGCCTCCCTCCCCATCGGTTGAAATGCAGCAGAAGTGAGGGAGAAAGGGGCTTCCTTTGAAAAGCCAGACATGGCCGTTTTCTGCAGGAATTTGGTGGGGTGGGGGCAAAAGGCAGAACGAAAGCGAGCAAGTGCCTCTTCCCCACCACCGGCTGCATGGCGCCCTCCCCACTCCGGCAGGATCCCGGGGGGAAGCAGCCCGCCGATTCCTGCTCCAGACGAAAAGTGAGTCTCTGTGCCGTTGAGTTACCCCTGGCAAAACGCTCATCATTCTGAGAACTGCTTGCACGGCAGAATGCAGGAAACTGGGAGCATGCAATGTGAAAGGGAGGCCCCGCCAGGCTCCCGGGATGATCCCGATAAGGCCAAGTTGGCCAGGTTCGACCTCCTGTGAATGGGAGCTCCTCTGTCCCCCAGGCAAGAGTGCTTACAACTTTTCCCCACCTTTTGCCATTTTCTTGCTCTGGCTGTAAATGCGGAACCCCCTAGTCCCCCTATCCCACTGCAGCTTTCCCCACCTGCTAGGCTGGACTACACCACCTATCATCCCCAGTCTTGGTGGAGGTGAAGCCAAGGCTGCTGTAACTCAGCCTGAAGACATGCAACTGAAATTAATGCCTTGTCTTCCTCTTTTCATCCCTCTTGAGCTGAATTTCGTGCTGTAAGCTGTATGGGGCAGGGACCTGTCCTATTGCCCTTGGCAAAGTTTCACATGGAGTTCCTTCTGTTCACCCCACTAGAAGGATTCTCATTTTTTTTCTCCGTGTTACAAAGTTTTCTTTTGGGTCCATGGTTATTCTGCCCAATCCTGGGCGTGTTGAACCCCTCTCACCCCGAGAGCTGAATTCACATTTGGAGAAGCCCTGTGGGGTAAGCGGTAAGCCCAGCTGAAAGCATGGAGCCTCCAGAGAAGCATTGCCCGGTTTTGGCATGAGAGGATTGCTGTGCAAACCACGGGAGATCCACCAAGCGATCGGTAACCGGGATCCAGCCGGCTGGTGTGCCCCAGAGGGCCAGATTTGGCCCGCGGGCCGAGCTGTTCCGCACTCCGGCTCTAACGGAGGGTGCCTTGTCTCCGCAGGCCGGTCACCCCTTCCAGCAGCGCTGTGCCCAGTCGGCCTATTCGAACAGCAAGCAGAAGTGGGAGGCGCCCGTCTTCCTGCTCTTCCTGGACTGCGTTTGGCAGATTCTCCGCCAGTTCCCGTGCTCCTTCGAGTTCAATTATCACTTTCTCCTCATGCTCTTCGAACATTCCTACGCCTCCCAGTTCGGCACTTTCCTGGGCAACAACGAGAATGAAAGGTGAGCTCCGCATTTCATTCAGGGCTTCCCCGTGGCTGAGGGAGGGATGTTCCTACTACACCGGTCTACACGGAGAAAGCCTCAGAAATGAAAGTAGTGAAGTTTTACCAGAATTGGGTCACTAATAAAGGAACATTAAGTCCTGAGTACAAATTGGCTGCAGTTTCCAAGATACGGCTTCAGGTCAGAATTGCATCCAAATAATTCACAATTACGAGGGGGATGTGTGATTATGCTCCATCACTTTTCTGCAAAATGGGATATAGCAATGAGAATGGTGCCACACCAATCATTATAAATTTATCTTTTTATTGATATGAATAACATAACTTTCCATTCATTTATTGGTTTTTAATTGGGGGAACCATGCCAGAACAGCAGTTGCTACTGTGGTTGGTGAGTTCCCCCCACACCCCTGGGACTGCGAAAGGCGTGGAGTTTTACTTCTTGTGTAGCCAGTGAGGCAGATAAGTTCATAATGAGGGTCCCAGCGCTCGTCCTGAGCCCCCATTTTGCATCCAAAATATGGGTGGCCTGACTATTTTACCTCTGCCCTCACGCTGCCCTTTTGAGATGCAAATGTAAGCTCAGCACAAATGGAGCGGAACTTGTCTGCCTTGTTTGCACAGTTTGGAGGCTTCTTGGCTTCCGAGAAAAAATATCAGGCAACTGTTCCTTGGAAATATTAGGCAATGACACTTCCGCAAGCCACCAGATGTACCTGTATGATGCGTAGATCTGGCCAAGACAAATGAACCTTGCAATAAAAGAACAATACATTACAGTTAGGTGATATTTTATTTATTTATTTATTTATTTATTCATTCATTCATTCAAGTTTTTATATGCTGTCCCCTTGCTATATAGCCTCGGGACGGCTCACAGAAATAAATAAATGCAAAATAAATAAATAAATGCAAAAGTATCTTTAGTCTCAAAGTGAAGATAAATTTAGACACTTCCATGTGGTACCATTTTCATTGTTCTACCGTGCTTTGTTGAGAAGTTACGAGGCATCATGATCATCAGGCACCTCCCTCCCGTGTAGGCAAATATACTCGCCTGTGTATAGATCATTATTGTGAAATATCTTGAAGACGTTAACCAACCAGTACCTTTATCACCTGTTTTGTAAGTCATCTAATCAAAATGTGTATTTTGATTTTATCTCGGAGGTCGATAAAGTCCCAAAATTTGTAGACCGGTGTTATTTGTATGATTGTTCTTTATTGCATTTCTATTATAATTTGGGGATCTGAGCAGCTGCACTGCACATTGGAGAGGACGGGATTGGTGCTGAAATGTGCAGCCTGCGCCGAGAATCGCGTGCATATTTATTGCATTTCAGTACCACCCAGCATCTGGAGCTCTCTGTTGGGAGTGTAGCAATCAAAATAATAAAATTGCATTATATTATTATTTTGAGTTCCCCAGAGCAGCTCGCTTGGTTCCTGCACTGGTTTTTCCAGTGCCTGATGAAGACTTTCCTATTTTCCTGGGCTTTTTAGTTTTTCAATGTCCATTGTTTTGAATCTGCCATAGTGTTTTACAGGATTGCATTGTGGCTGGTTTTAATTTGTTTTTGTTTAACATTTATAGTGTTTTAGAAACACTAAATTAACCCGTGGAAGGAGAAAAAGATTCTCTGCACCCTTTTGATACCTAAAAGACTGTTATTTGGTCTGCTTTTGTTGAGGCCTGTGTAAAATTACCAGAAATTCTGTATGCATTTCATTCCAACCCTGGTGCACATATCCAGGACATGAGTCGGGGGGTACAGTGTTCCTGAAGGTGCCCATGTTGGGGACCTGCACTCTGTATGCCTTGAGTAAGGGTCTCCCAACAGGGCTGGGCCCAGTGCAGGATCCAGGAACTCACAAACCTGGGGGCAAGATCAGCGGGTACAGCTGAATCCCTCCCACCTGCCCTTCTATGGCTGGCACTCAGGCAGCCCCGGGGGGATCTCCTGCGACCCATCACAGGGCGGCTGCAGCAGCACCCCCGGCGTCTTCCAAGCTCACACCAGCGAACAGTGCGTGGGCAAATGCTTCGGCCTGTGCTCTGCAGACCGGGTTGCCGGCCCAGGCACACTGAGGCTTGCTGACACAAGGGGGAACCTGCGTAGCGCAGAGCTGGCTGCGTAACTCCTGGACGCATCTCGCTTTGCTCACGCGGAGCTTTGAGGAGGGCCATTTGCTCAAGGTGGTTCGTTTTGTCCTCCTCCCACACGTCCTCCTTGCAAAGCTTCCCCCGTCGGCTTGTCCAAGAAGAGCTTTGCACCTGCATTTTTCATATTCGGGGGCGCACGCCCCTCTTTCTGTGGAGGGACGTGTGGTAGCCAGGGACTGCCCACGCACCCTGTCCCGTGCCGCTCCTTGGAAATTGGAAAATGCCATCGTGGGGCAGAACCGGTCCTCACTCGGCACGGGGCTTTAGCCAAAGACCGCAGGAGCCTGCGTGTCTCTTACTGCTCCAAGCGTCTCCAGAAGCCCAGTGCCGAGGGAAAGCTTCTGCTCCTTCTACAAAGTTCGGATAATTTTGAGCCTAATCTGGAGAAAGGGATCTTTGCCGGTAAGCAGAAGAGGGGGTGCTGCTGCACTGGACATGCAGCCGAGCGAAAGGAGCAGGGGGCTCCTGTGGGCTTTGCTCTCTCCCAACCAACCTGCTTGTGGCCCCCACCACTCTCTGCGCCAGGTGCAAGCTCAAGCTGCCCCAGAAGACGATGTCCCTCTGGTCCTGGGTGAATCGGCCGGAGGAGCTCAACAGGTTCAAGAACCCCCTCTTCGAGGCCAACAGCCTGGTCATCTGGCCGTCCGTCGCACCGCAGAGCCTGCAGCTCTGGGAAGGTAGGGGCCCCCCGAACACCTCTGCCTCTCTGGGGCCTTCCCGGAAGTGATGAGGCGCTCCGTCAGCGGCGGAGACTAGCAGTACCTCTGCCCACGGCCCTCTTTCCCAAAGAAGACTTTCCTGGCCACACTCCTTCGTGCCCTTTAATTAACCTTCCTGGCTGGGCTGCAGAAATGCATTCTGCGAGGAGCTGTCCAGAAAAGGGCCCAGGCAGCTTTGGCTGCTTCAGAATCCTACTGCCAAAATTGCCGTCGAACGCTTCTGGAGGGCACCAGGTTGGAGGCGGCTGCCAAAGGACCCCCTCCTCTCCGTGCCTTCCCGTAACAGGGAAGGCCCTGCCGGGTTCTCTCCGGCCCTCTGAGGCTTGGTGGGAGGCATGAGGGAGGCCTCCCGCTTGGGACCCACATGTTTTGGGGATGGCTTTGATCGAGCCTCCTGGGATGTCTTTGGGAAAGAGAGATGGGGACAGAGAAAGCTACATTCGCGGCAGCACCCCGTAAATAACGAACTGGCGTGTGCTGGCACGAATGAGACGGCGAGTGGTTTTTCTGCTTTAATGCCTGCTTCTTTGCTGCACCAGGGGTCTTCCTCCGCTGGAACCGGTCCTCCAAATTCCTGGATGAATCCTATGAAGAAATGATAAATATTATCAAGTACAACAAAGAACTCCAAGGGAAAGTCAACCTGCTGAGGCGGCAGCTGGCGGAGCTCGAGACGGACGACAGCACGCCCGGGGACAGGATCCCGGAGCACCCCTGACTGCCCGCGCCAGGTGTCCCTTCTCTGCCGGGCGACTCGTCTCGACACGCTAAGCATTAAACACACCGAGACTTGCATGTGCTCCAGATCCTTTTTGGTGCAGTGAGAGTGAACGTCGTTTGTTTCATGCTTCACAGCACTGCTTTCCCTTAAATGGAGGGGTTTGTTTTCGTTTTCGTCTCCTGGCGCGAGCTCGTCATGTGACGCCGTGGAGGGGTCCTCTCCTGGCAGTGCTCTCACATCCTGAGAACGGTGCGCAAGGGGAGTGTCCGCCACGGCCGATGAGCGCGGCTTGCGCCCTCCTGCACGCAGTTTGTGGCCGGGGTGTGGGGGCCGGGGCTTGGGCTTGGGCTTGGGCTTGGGCTTAACTCAGATTTCACACTGGACTTGAACGTGTTCTGAATGTTTGTGCAACCTGCAGAAGGAAGGCTCCCTTGTGGAGGGAAACAGGCACGCGCGTCTTCTTCCCCAGCTGTCCCGCTTTATTTCTGGGATTGGCACTGTCCTTCGGTCGCTTAGGGCCTCCAGCCTCAAACCAAAACAGCATCTCCCAGACTCACCCAGCAGGCGTGGATTGGGCCCCTCAGTAGGGCAGGTGATTCCCCCCACCCTCCAGCCCAGAGGGTGCTTCCGCCACAAGCTCCGTCTCGCTGGGTGGGGGGCATCGCAGCCGCCCTTTGGAACCCGACGGGTTGCAGGCACTGCTGGCTTTTAAAGCACGGTATGCCAGCTTTTCCGCAGTTGGGTTATTTCTGCTGTGGACGAAATATCCAGACACAGGATCCTCCGACTGGCACCCAGAAGCGGTCTGATTTCAGGTTAGTTCAGGAGCTTTTCCTCTCTGTCCTTCGAGCTGACTTTGGTTTGTTGGGGGTCCCTTCTGTTGGCTTTGCTCGCCGGGCAGAAAGAGAGCAGGGATTCCAGCCAGGATGGCAAGCGAGCAGCACTTCACTCGGATGAGAGGGAAGCCCCCGGATCCTCGTGACACCTTCAGTTCCATCAAGTTAGGAGCAACTTGGTGCAGAGCAGAAAGTGATGCAATTCTATCCAGCTTGGACATTTTTTATCACGGGCTCTGTGGAGCTGGGACAGAATTTTAACCTGCAAAACTAGGCGGGCTGGCCTGGGTTTACTGCCTGCCTGGAGCAGCCAAAGTCGGAGAGAGCTGAAATGCCTGCCACTCCCAACTGGTTGTCTCTGGCTAATGCTTTGATGACAAGCGAGAGAGGCTTGCCCGAGGGCTGCTGACCTCCCTTCCCTGCAGCTAAGGCCTCCTCATGAGCAAGTTGAGCAGGTGGAAGGACGCATGTATGGATGCTCACCACTGCTCCTCTTTTGGGGACAAAATGCCAGCGCTTCAATGAATTTTGTCGTGTGGAAATTTTGTCGTGGTGGCGAGTCGGACGCCTCTGCGGAGCATCGCCATGTTACTTTTGAAACTGCTTTTCCTAGTGCTTGCAATCTCGACAAGGAAGGTCCCCCCCCCCCCCCCCTATTTTGTTGGCTGTGTTCCGTGTTTCAGCCTCCGCTTTCCATGCTTTGAGCCACACTGGATCCTCTCCTTTCCACGGTCGTGTGCAAATGTTCTCCGTGGGCATGGCCACCGCCAGCTTGACCTGCCGTCCTTTCAGCCTCCTGCCTCTTCCACAGGGTTCTTCCGTTCTCGACTCGTCTCCCCCACCCTTAGTAGCATCCAGCCCCTCCCGATCTGAATTTCTTGCTTCCCTGCTTCCTGTTAAAGCCAGTCCCAACCAAGCCAACAGCTGCTGCTTCCCTCACAGGAGGAGGACGTGAAGCATCTTTCGTCGCTGAGTAACTGCACACTCCGTGTCTCCGCCACAGCAACTCAGCCAACCTGTGCCAGAGGCATAGAAGATGTTCAGGTCCTAAGAGACGGGCAACCCTGTGAGACAAGCCTTACGTTCCAGAGGCGGAATGTGTTTGATGACACTAAAACACCCGTTCCTTCATCTCTCTTATTGCAGTTGGTTAAGAGCGTCCTGGATAAGGGCAGCTATTCCCCTTCTGGAACTTCCTGGAATACTGGGCAGTTGACTCAACTGGGAATCAGCAGTCCCAAGTTGCTTTGGACCTGCTCCTCTTCTCCTCTGACCTTCCCTCAAGCAGACAATAAGGAATCCCTGGTCCTTAGGGACCAACACTCGGGATTAGGATCCTGTGCAGCATTTGTGATTCCCCAAAGAAGCCCGAATCGATGCCAAGCTGTTGAGAACAGATGGGGAGCGGGAAGCCCGATCCAGGATTCCACAGAGTCGAGCTCAGCTTCCTAGCTGCCTCCCATTGATGCTTGTCCCCCAAACCTCCAAGTCCTTGGCAAGTACAACTCAAATCCTACCTTCAGCATTTGCTGGTGGAAGCCAGAGGCCAAAACACCTGGAGGGCCACTCATTGCCCACCCCTGCTTAGACACAGCCTGTCTCCACCCCCACCCAGCTCAGCGCCGGCCTCCATACCTGCAAGATGCCACTCGGGGCTAGACAGTGAACCTGCCATGCAGGTGTGCTTTGCTTGGAACTGAATCGCTCACGAGCGCTCAGGAATGACGGCTCTTTTAAAAAAGCTTGCTTCTCATCTTCAAAGGCTGGTTCATGATTTGATGGTACTGTTTAAAAACAGCTAATCTTTTGGTTTATTTGTTTTTTTATACGTTTGTTTTGCTAAAGGGAATTGTAAATACAGTATTGACCAGGAAATATTTATTATTATTTCAAGTTGTTCGTGTAGGTTAAAAAGCACGAGGAGATTATGTTGGACAAGTTAATTTCAGTTGCAAGGAGGTTGTCCTTTCATGTGTGTTTTGTTAGGGCCAAGAATGTGGGATTGGCCAATAGCTTGGGAATCTCCAGATACATTTTTCAGTGCATTTCTGCACTACAAAAAATCCTAGGAATTGCAGTCCTGGAAGAAGCTTCTGGGAATTCTTCATGATCGCTTCTTAGAGCAGCCTTCCAAAACCTGGTGCCCTTGATGGGAACTGTAATCCAACCCATCTGGCGGCTTCCATTTGAAAAAGGCTGTCACAGAATGAGGCTTTCCGACAACTGGGAGCAAATGATAGCAGGACCTGGACTCAGTAATGTGGTGTTTCTCCCCCCCCCCCCACACCGATCCGTTTTTTCTTGTTCAGAGTCAGAGCTTTCTAACCACAGGATGGCAGTCTCTGTGTGACTTCGTGTTTGGTGATTATTTCCCACCCAGTGAAAGCAAGGAAGTCACATCAGAATTTCATCCTGATAAGAGACTATGCTACTGAGATTTTGTGTATTCCATAAACTAGAAAAGATTGGCTCGGGATGATGTCATGCTTGTGGAGACCCGTTGAAATCCGTGGGGCATTTCATTTCTCATGATACAGTCCCATGGATTTCAACAGGTCTGTTGCCTTAAAAATGGCGAAGCCCGAGTCTGTCCTAACTTCTGCAGCCCATTTTCAAGGGATGAAACACCGTTCTTGTGATCTTGAGGTGTTAAGATTGCGTGCGCAGCACAGGAAATGGATGCTGGCGTGTCGCTTCTCCCGCTGCAAAGCCACCTTCACTCGGGATCTTGGAGTTCTCACCTCAGCCCAGCTTCCCGCGAGGCTTGTGCTAGCTCAGTTACGGACACACGCTGGAAAGGGCGGCTAGGCATCCTTTCCGTTGACATTCCCCCAGCACAGCTGTTTCCAGCCAGGGTGTGTCGGACTGCAATTCCCAGCATGTTCCAGCCAGCATGGATGACGACGAGGAATGGCGGAACACCAGAACCACCCAGGTTGGGCGAGGTCGACCTGCGCCTCCGGCAATACTGCCTATTATCTCAACCCCTGGGGACAAATCAGCAGCAATGCATCTTTCTTAAGAATGTAGAAAACCACAATTGACCTGGGAAAGGGCGTTCTGCCGAAATTGGTCATCTTTTGCTCCTGCATCAAACATCAGGCATTTCTGATTGAGTCCGGCTCGTCCTCCTGGGCTCGCCATTGTGCCTTGTGCCGTGGCTTGAACGTTTGGATGTAGAGTCACCCTGCACTTCAGTAGAGTATAGACACACACACGGTGCGCACGCACACACACACACCCCGCCCCATTCTACCCCGGAGGCCGAGGAGAGCACGGATTTGCACCCACTTAGCGGGAAATCGGTGCGGCGGCGGCTTTTTGGGGACAACTACAGTTTGATTGTATTTGGACGGAGCGTTTTCTTGAATGTGGCAACTGTATTTAAGTGCACTAGTGTCTGTATTGTCTGTCTCTTATATTTAACCGGCCTCTTGGCGCCTTGCAAGAGGAGAAGGGAAACAAACCCCAGTGCTTTTCCTGTCAAACAAGCAGGTGTTGGTTTCTTAGAGCTCTTTGTGCAGCCGAGTAACACTGTGTGCAGCATACGTATGACCCACTGTATCCATTAGGCTATTGCAAAATAATTGGCCACTGCATCTCAGTCCTAAGTCTTGAGCTGCTGTTGCTTCAAAGTTCAGTTTTTACATGAGCCAGCCTGGAAGCTACTAGAAAAACTGCTACTCCATGGGAGAATGTTTGCTGTTTTCTACCCTAAAACCCTGAATATTGCTGTATGGCCTTTTATCAGAAAGGTGAATCTGTATTGTGGGACACAGGAAGCAACCGGAGTTCATTCTTCTGTTTTAGAAATACGACAGTGGAAAATAGCTGTAAATGTTACAGATGTAGGATATTCTCAATTAAACCCTTTGAAGACTAATGTCTTTGTGTCACCCGAGTCTTTCTCATCAGCCTGTCTAATTGACTTACTTTATAGATTGAATGAGGAATTCTTATGTTAAAGATAGCCATGTTGAGTATAAGAGGATTTCCATGTCGCAAGAGTAGGGCAGTTCTCAGATCACCCCTAATGTTTGCAAGCTTTTGGCTTCCCTTCTCCAGGCGCAAAGTTATCAGAACAGACGGGAGCAGGGACATGGAGAGTGGAGAAGTAAAATGAGACCAAGTCCCATTTTCTGTGAATTCAGACTAGTCCCAAGGTGTAGCGTTCCTGTGATGGTTACAGGTAGATTCCGCTGCCCATGGTTGCATGGGTAATCAGGCAGAGGGGATCCTCTTCATTTCCAGGCTATAAAGTCCACCATCCTGGTGGAAGCCCTTCAAACTGGTGCGCGTGGTGATTCATCAGTGCTGCTCAAATTCTGGGAAATTATCCCTTCCCACTTCGATCCTTCCTGCCCTGTACTCCTTAGGTGTGGCAGACTGGAGAAGGTTTGATGAGGTTCGTTACGTGCTGTCAATTTCTCTCCAAGTTAAGGTGACCCCGTGAATGGATGCCCTGATGGAATGGATTTTTCTGCAGCCCCGTGTGATCCCCCAAAATTTCTCTGGAAGGTCGGGACAATTTGGAGCAGATTTGGCTCATGTTCAAAGGGCTGGTGTATGGAAGAGAGAGTGAGGGAAGTCCTTTCCCAGGAGTCCCCATCCATGATGCTGGATCCAAGCCTCTCCCAGGCTTCCCCCATCTGGCATTCCCATCCTGGCTACAAATTCCAGTTTGCCTTCACTATGCTGATGCATCGGTCATTTTTTGGTCTGAATGTGCATAGGATTGCATCTTTAATTTTGAAAGCCTCGCTAATCCAGTTGTGAAAAGGTAGAGATAATGTAACGTAACTAAGAACCAGGCGGGTGCTTAGCTAACCAGGTTATTGCTGGAGGAACTCGCTTCCATGAAAAACGAGGCCAGGCAATGCAAGAGAGAGAAGGCCAAACACCAGCAGGATCTTATTCCAAGGAAAGTTCCACCGAGAGTCGGAGCAACCATTCCGCTCTGAGAATGAATTTGCCAATGAGATAAGTAGAACGTGTGCCTAAATTCCTAAAAAATTAGTTTTAAATTAATTTCAATCATTCCAAGATGCATTGCAGTCCCCACAGGAGATACTTGGCATAATCCCTTTCACTGAAGAAACAGAAAAAAGCAACAAGCAATGTGGGAGCTGACCCGTGTCAGTGCATCGTCCTGAATTTATAAAAAGACACGCACACCACTCTCAGTTTCTAGCGAATCCCGATATCTCAAATCAGCAAATTCTTTTCTAAGTTGGCAGCTTCACAACTGATTCTCTGTTTCTGGTGCAGAATGGCACTAGCTCCAGCAGGCAGAAATGTTCCCCAAATGTTGCCTTTTTAAAGGCTTGGATAGCCCTTTGTTTGAGACCGTCTCATTTCACCACTGATAAAAAACAGACAGCTGGCGCAGAATGGCATAGAAGTCACTCCCAGAGGCTTAGGTGAACAAGTCCCTGATGGCACAGCTGATTAGGCTAATTGGCGTTTGTACTGGGCCCCTTTTCCTCCTGGCAAACACAAATTAGCGCTACGCTTCCCCGAAAAGGAACAAAAGCCTTCCTGCCATTCACTGTATCACATTAAAGCGCTGGGACATTATGTTCTTGCGCTCTGCAAACAACGTGGTAACACCTCAGAAGCTCTTCCTAAATACAGATTCTGCAGTAGAGCAAACTTTGGGGTTCACGAAACATCCACCTTCTGCGTGCCCTTGAGCGCTAACTTGATGGGGGCTGAACCTTTGGACTTCTGCTGATTCTAGCTGGCTTGCAGGGCTGCACTCGGTTCTCTTTTCCCAGTTGGATGCATTTCTTTTCCTTTGTGCAAAAGAAATTCTTTTTCTTCCTGTGCTGAGAGTCTGCGACTGGCCCAGACAAAGCACCTGAGAAAGGACCACAGAGACCTCACTCCTAGGCCTGCCTGTCTTTGCCGTCTTCCTTCCTCCTTCCCACAAGCCTGTGAGGAACTGGAGCCGGAGAACTGAGCACCAAGTGTGGCGTCGTGGTTAAGAGCCTGGGCCTGGGACTCAGGCGATCTGGGTTCGAGTCCCCGCTCAGCCATGGAGCCCACTGGGTGACTTCAGGCTCTCAGCCCAGCCTACCTCACAGGGCTGTTGTTGTGGGGAGAAGATGGAGGAGGAGAATGAGGTGAGCCACTTTGAGTTTGCTCAAGTAAATAAAATGATTGGAAACCAAACGTGACTTTGTCTTCTGGTGTCTTGAACTCATTGCCTGGACTGGATGCAGCTTTGGAATTGGACGTCCAAGCAACAGACCGCTGGACTGCTACCCGTCTCAGTTTTGCTTTGGCTGCACCTTCCAGCCTTGAGGGACTTTAGACTCCGCTACCTGTCTGCTAAAGAAACCACCAACTCGCTTGATAAACCGTCCCTTGGATCACGCCTGCTCATTGGCCTGCTTTGAATTTGCCGCTCGAGCACCTTAATCCAAGACTGACCCAGCCTGAACGGAGCAAGAGGCAGCAGATCAGCCACGGAGGCCGCAGAGGCCCTGTTGGGGGTCAGCCTCTGTGATTCCCCCCCCCCCGCAACCTCCAGCTTGAAGGCTTCCCACGGCTGCTGATAGTCGCCCCAGAACTCTGCTGCACTCCAGCTGGTGGGGAAGTAGGAAGAGCCCTGCCGTTTTTGCACCCAACAGATTAAAAGTATTAAAAAGAAATGTGTATGTGAAAGAGAGAGAGGGAGAAGGGTGCATTATGGTAAAGTCTGCATGTGGCCCAGGGAGTGCTCACCAGGGTGGAAGTAAGATTAATCTCCCGCCTTGTCGGAGTTGCTACCTGGAGTGGGAGGAGTTATTTTCTCCATCTCAGGCACAGACAAGCTTTGGGATTTCGGCCCGGCATTGCTGCATCACAGCCCTGCATCACTTGTGGACAATGGGCTAAACACGAGCCAACAGTGCGATGCAGCAGCCAAAAGCGCAAATGCTATTTTGGGATGCATTAGCAGAAGTATTACTTCCAAATCACGAGGAGTAGAAGTTCCCCTCTGCTCCTCACTAGTCAAACCCCATCTGGAATACTGCATCCTGTTCTTGGGCACCAAGACTGAAGAAAGATGCAGATAAATTAGAAAGGATCCAGCAGAGGGCGACAAAAATGATCCAGGGTTTGGAGACACTGCCCTGTGAGGAGACTGAGAGAACTGGGCATGTTCAGCCTTGGGAAGAGAAGACTGAGGGGGACATGGGATTCCTCCATAAGTACCTCAAAGGCTGTCACAAAGAGGAAGGCCAAGCTCTCTGCTTGCTGATGCCAGAGTGTGGGACACGGAAGAATCAAGTCAAGCTGTGACAACCCAGATTCAGGCTGGACATCAGGAAAAGCTTCCTTGCTCTCAGAGCAACACAGCAGTGGGACCAGCTGCCCGGAGAGGTGGGGGCGCTCTCCCACCAGAGACATTCAAGGTGAAACTGGGCAGCCATCTGAGTGGGATGGTGTGAACTGGTGTCCTGCAGCAGCAGGGGGTGGACTTGATGGCCTTCATGACCCCTTCCAACTCTGCTATTCTATGATCCATATGGATAACTCGCTCCCCCCCCCCCGTGTCCAAGGTCACCGTTAACCTTCTTGATCTGGACTATACGTCACAAGCGATGACCGCTTCACTTAGCATGATTTGAGAATGTAGCTTTTGATGCTTGGTCCTTGCCATTTGGGGCGAGAACTGAAATCTTTGCAGCTGGGTTTCTTAAAAGCCATTGCAGTTCTTTTCCCAAATTGAGGCTTGCATGTTTGCTTAAGGTGGTTTTGCAGGAAGGAATGCAAAGCGAAACTATCCAGCACTTGTTTGTGAGGGAAAAAACGATCAAACCCGGCTGCGTCCCCAGCTGCTCTGCAGATTTAGCTTTTGCAGCAGGGCTACCCTCACCTTGGAGATGCAGCTGGGAGTGGGGGGAATTCTGTTTCCCCTGTGACACCTGAAATAATATATATTTTTTAAATGTTATTCACGTTTTTATACTGGTTTCCATAAAGTGACCCAAGCAGTGAGCATAAAATAGCCTGGCATTAAAATAACCATGCACAGAACGATAAAATTGAAGCCACCCTGTTACTCTGCACTGAATTGCCTGCCACGCATAGCTCGAAATGTGCTCGAGGTGCATCAGGCCCCAGGGAACGCTTGCAGCCTTTCAGTATCCCCTACCTCAGTAGAACATAGCACAAAAACAAGAGGGGTCCAAAGAAGTGCCTGCAGGGATAATGCAAGACAAAAATATGCTTCTGTTTCAGGCTGGCTTGAACTTCCCTCCACCCTGTTAACTACTAATTCAATTCAATTCTGTCTGTCTGTGCCATAGCACGAAGGCCATGAAATCTGGACTACTGAAACGCTAAGGGATCCATAGAGGGATTCCCTGGGGAGTTATTGCTTAAAATGTGAATTAATTTAAATTCTTTCAAATGTGCTCATGTGGTTGAAGCCTCTAATAGTATTTCCAGCCACTGGGGCAAATTTCTCTAAGGAGGACATCGCAAAGTCCCCACGGTTTGAAGCTAGAGAGACTTTGGGGCTCCACGGGTGTCTTCCGTAAAGCTCCGTGCATCAAACTGCACCACCCTTCTTTGAAGTCCTCAGTAGTTCTGCCTTCCCACTTTTGCTCCATCTTTTTTTTTAATAAATTTTATTAAGATTTTTAAACTAACACTAAAGACATCAATCATCAAATACATCAGACGTACTGGGTCAGCCCCCTACTCCTATTTTTTAACGTTCTATAGTCATATTCAAATTCATTTATAATAACTTAAAAATATATTTAAATTTAAGCCAAGTCCTGTTTCTCTAGCCAATAATAAAAAAAAATCCCAATTTTGATAGAAGTCCACTTTTGCTCCATCTTGTCCGTAACTTCTTCTGGACCAGCAGCCGCCCCGGGGGATGTAGGACATTCCATTTGGGGCAGAACCATATATGGATAAAAGTTGTTCCTGCTCAGATGCGCCCGTTGTAGCTTTGCACAAAAAGCATGGAGAGAAGAGGAGAGATCATTCTGGGAAAGTTTTTCTTGCCTGAAATGATGGAAGGGACTTAAGCAGTAAGGGTACCAAATGTACTGGCCTTCTGGAACCAGTTCCGCCATTCTTTCTGTCAACTCAAAAGATTGATTAAGTGCATTTTCATTTGCTTTCTGGCTCCAGCTTCTACTTGTTCTGCTCCTGGCCAGCTCTGGAGCTCACTGGGAACCTTTGCATCATTTTAACCGGTGGTGATATCAACGAGATTCATTCCCGATGCCCATTCTCCCTGCCCTCCTGGTTCTTTTTCTCTCGATGTGTCCCGGTGTCCTCCTTAAAATGGGGTCTCAGAACTGGACACAGTACTCCAAACACATAAGGAGATGAGAAGGGGTGTGTTGGATACTTGGCACAAAGTCATGAGCGCTAGAGCGGTTGTGAGTCTTCTCCTCCATGAATTTGTGCAGTCTCTTTTGAAAGTCCTCCAAGTTGGGCTTTAGAAGAAATCCTATTTCTTGGAAGTGAAATACATAGTTTAACTGCACCGCATGACTCATAAAATGAGTGATGTTTTTGTTTGTGCTTTTTCAGTGAACTCCACGATTTTTCCTGTTCTTTTTGGGCAGCGGCTACAGGTCTGGCAGTCTCTGCTCAGAATATTGCTGTTCCCAAAACTTGAAGGATGTGGAACCCCCTAGTTCGAAACATAGGGATAAGAAGCCCTGAGCGGATTCCTGTACAAGTCACAGCAAATGCTATTTACAGAACAGTTTGCTAGTGCCTAGACCTTTGCTGACCATGCTAAAATTAGAAGAAATTGGAGGAAGAACTTTCTGTAAATAAATGCATTTTTTACATTGCTGTTCAGCTAAAAATCCCCCTCTGGCCTGTTTCATGGCACAAACCCTCGGAATGGAACAGGACGGAGGTTGGAACTTTTCTTATATTACATTACAATTCCAGTCCAACTTTCTTCCTTTTGTAAGGAGCCCACGGAGACTCTCTTCTCCTTCTTAGCCTCACAGCAATAACCCTGTGAGGTAGGTGAGGCTGCGAGTCAGAAGCCATCCTTGAGTCACCAAATGGACTTCATGGCTGAGTAGGGACTTGAACCCGGGTCTCTGGACTCCCAGCCCAGTGCTGTTACCCACTACACTGCACTGGGATGAGATCAAGGAATATTTTCCTCCTGCACTTTCCCATTGCTCCTTGCATCTATTTTCTTCCAGCAAAAACCTGCAATGGCAGAACAGATATAAAGGCCTACAAAGGGGACGGGCGGTGGAGCTTTCCATGTAAAAGCAGCAGAAGAGGGAGAAGGAGGGAATGGGGCAGATAAAAGCAACCAAGCACCAGTCCTTGGCTACAACGCTAAATCTACATACTGGTTTGGGTAACATAGAAACAGAGAAACAGAGTGAGTCAGAAGGGGCATCCCGGGCCATCTAGCCTGACCCCCGGCTCTGCTCATGACATGCCCACCATATGGACGTCCAGCCTGTCCTTGAACACCCGCACCGATGGGGCACCAACTGCCTCCCGTGGAAGCCCATTCCACACCCTTGGGGTCCCAACTGTCAGGAAGTGCTTCCTGGCATCCAAACTGAACCTTGGTTCCTTGAGCTTTGCTCCGCTGGAGCATGTTCTGCCTTCCTCCAGATCCACTAACCAGTGGGGGTCGAGGGGGGGGTCATGGAAGCCACAGGCCACAGTATCTTGGGGGCTGCAAGTTGCCCCTGCTGGCCTATTACTTGCAGGCTGCTTTTGCTTGGGCATGTCCAGAACCCCAACAGAAGCCCTTCCCACATGCCCATTCTGTAGGATAGTTGGGTGGGTGGGTATTATTATTATTATTATTACACTGCATTTCTATTTTTCCTCCCTCCCTCTCTCCCTCCCTATTGTGAGGAACCCAGGGCAGCTTACAAAGCTCCCTTGCATTCCCGCCACAACAACCCTGTGAGGTAGGCTAGGATGATAGTGCACGGGCAGCAGGGCTCTTCCCATGACTGATTGTCACCGAGGATCCAGCAGCCCACAACTCCTGAAAACTTACTTCACTCAACTGTGTGTTTTATTGTTGTGCTTTACGAATTTGTATGAGTCTATTTTATTGGGAGGGCTTCTGCCAGAGAGGCGGCCTACAAGTGTGAGTGCATGGCTTATGCATGACTGCTTAAAAAAATCCTAAAAACAGTATATTCTATCCATATATAATGTGCATGCAGTGTCAGGGATCGATTCCAATTTTATGTAAGGAAAAAATGGGATTTCCCCATCTTTCCCCCTTCTTTCTTTTTGTGTTTTGTATTGGTATGTTGCTCAGATTTTATTTATTTGGAGTTTTTGTATGCCGTCCCATTTGCAGAAGCCTCGGGATGGCTTCCAACATAATAACATATAAATAATTCATTTAAAAATACATATACAGATTTCCCGTACGAACGAATTCTATTCTATATCACAAGAGATACCAAGCACCAAAATGGCACCGTGGTTGGAGTGTTGGACAGGGGCTGGGGCATCCAGGTCCTAGTTCCATTGTGCCATGAAAATCAATGGGGGATTTGAGGCCAATCCCTGGTCCCAGCCCAGCCTACCTCACAGGGCTGTTGTTGGGAGGATCTGCTTGGGTCCCGTGCAAAAGGAAAAAAGGTGGGATTTAATTGCGACAAGCATGTATATGTATATGTAAATACGTACAACTGTATTTTAAAAACAAAGATCCCCCAAAGCTCAGGAACAGGCAGGATGACGTCAGGGACGCGGGCGCTGGCGTCACTACGCCCCGCTTTCCTCCCCCGCCCTTCCTTCTTGCGCAAAAGCCTCCGGGAACGTCCCACCCGCAGCTCGCCGGCGTCCCCGCCTAGCGGTTCCCATAGCAACCCCGTTCACTCCGCCTCGCCCCCTGCCAATCCCCGTCCGGCGCCGCCGCCGCGTCCATTGGTCTCCCTCACTAGGGTAGGCGGGGCAGGGGCTCGGCAGGGGAGGGGAGGGCGGCGGCGGCGGCTCGCGCTTCGCCATCGCAAGGAGAGGGGGCGCGGCGGGGGAGTGAGGCTGAGGCGGCCCGCGCTTAGCCTATCGGAGGGAGCGGTGGGCGCGGCCTGGCGGCGCGCGGCCGGCGTGGGACTATAAAAGGCCGGAGGCGCGGCTTTGTCCGAGGCAGCGCTGAAGCGGCGCCCTGGTTCCCGGCCACGCGAGTCCCGGAGGTGAGCGGAGCCCGCCCATTCTCTCTGGCGGCCCGGGTCGAGGGTAGTTCTCCCATTTGCTGGGGCGCCGAAGGCTCCCCGGCAGCCTCACCGTCCTTTTCAGGCGCCGCAAGGGTGCTGGTGGTGGTGGAGGAGAAGGGGGATGGGCGAGGCGAGTGTGCTTTGCACATGCTCAGGGGCCTCCGCGGCTGGCTCCCGCGCGCTCCCAACGGCGGGGCGCGGTTGTGGGTCCGCTGGGCCGGCGGCCCCTTTTCCCGTCCCGGCACGGGTGGGGTGGTGCCCGGGGGGATGCTGCGGGTCTGCTCTTCATCCCCGCCGCATGCGGTGGCGGGGCGGTTCCGGGCTCCCCGGGGACGCCTGCGGCCTCCGTGCCGGGCGCCCGTCTGCCTGGGCCTTTCCGATCCCTCGCCGGCTCGGGGGGCGTCGGGGGGCCACGGGCGGGAGGGGCCGGCAAGCCCGTGTGGGCGCCTCTGGGCGGGAGTGGCAGGGCTCGCTTCTCCGCCGGCTTGGCCCCCCTTTTCGCTCCGCATCAACCCGCCTTGCCTTGAAACGGCCGTGTAAATCCCCTCGAAACAGCCGTCCTGAAAGGCTCTTGGCTCTTAGGTTCTCCGTGCTCTCTCTTCTCCTCTCTCCCTCTCTTGCCTGTCTTTCCCTTTCTCCTTTCTTTAAACCTTTGTCTTCTTACCTGGATAAACTCAACGTTTTCTACACTCTCCCTTTATCCTGCCTAGGTCACCTTTTTCTTAAGCTCGTATCCTGTGGTTTCACTTTCCCTTTCTCTGATTTCTGCTTTGTTTCCTGTTTTTTTAAAAAAACTGGAACCATTGCTGTGTTGCATCAGCCAGTGTCTCTTCTCTGCACTCTGTGCATCTACTGCATGTATCCCCTTTTTGTACATCACTTCTGCGTCTCTCAAAAACTTGGTCTCTGGCGCTTCGTTCAGCAATGGCAGCAGACACTTCCCGGTCCTGAGCTGCTTGCCATCTTTAGTTTAACCCTGGAGCAGGCTGTGGAAGGGAGGCGAGGCTGTGCAGCGGAGGAGCAGGTGTTGGGCTTGGATTACACCGAGCTGGGTTGCATTTCATTTGGAGGTGAGGAACCAGAGGTTGAGTCAGAGACTTCTAAGTGCGTGAAGCCCCGTTGTACCAGTTTGGCTGAACTGGGTTGCTGACTGGCCCTGGTTCTCTTTTCCTTTGCCCAGTCAGTCCCTGCGAACAACCAACGCTGAACCTGTGGTCTGCGAATCACACCCCATCGCCTCTGCGTTTCAGAGAGAGAGAGAGGGAAAGCAGGCATTATGTAAGTCTTTTGGGAGAATGGTTATCCTTAAAGCAGGCCAAGAGGTGTCCTGCCTTAAATAGCATCATCTGCTCCTCCTCCCTGGAGTTGCGTGTGTCCCTAGCAGCCTTTGCTTCGTGCCCGCTTGGATGGGCTCGCCACCGCCGCTTCGGTTGGCTTCGCTCTTGCATGCCTCCTTTTTGTAGTGCCACACTTAAAACCGTGCTCTTCCGTATTTATTCTCTGTTTCTCAAATGCTGCCCGTGTATTTGGCATTTCCCAAGACTCTGCGGTGCTCTCCTAGGCTTTCTGCATTACATCAAGGAAGGCCAGTGGTCCATGCAGCTCTCTGTTCCCCCTGTCGACTGGAAGTTGTGTGCAGAGTCTCTCAGCCCAGCCGGGACTTCTTGGCACCCAAGCGTGAATTGTGCTGCTAAGCTGCAGCCTTTCCCTGAATAATATTCCCTGCTCCACCCATGTTTTTTGTTGGCTGTTCTTCCTCTCCTCTGTTTCCCCCCCACCCTGCTGTTCCGTCATTCCCTGGGGGGCTGTGTTCTGTGAGGGCATTTGCCTCGCAGTCCCTCCCTCCACCCAAGCCTTTCTTGGGCTGGTCCTGCTAGTAAGCAGAGCGGGACTCTCCTCTCAGGCTGGGGTAGCAAGGACGGGAGCCGGACTGGTGCCTTGGGTGGTGGAGGCCCTGAATGCAGGAGAGGCTGCAGATGCTGAGGAGCGCTCCTGCAGACCAGCCGGCCTTTGGAAGCTGGCCAGTTCGGGGAGGCAGCAGGCCTAGAGGAAGGAAGGAATCCTAAAACCATGCCTCCCTGCACTGGCTTCACCCCCTTTAAAATATGAGCGTGCCTTTTGGGATACGAAGCATCCAGTGGGGAGGGGACTTGGGCTCAGCTTCTCTGTCCTTTCCCTTCTCTGCCATGCCCCCAGCTGAAAGCACACGGAGCAGTAAGCCCCAGAGATCCGAGTTCCCACATTTCCCACAACGTTCTTTTTGCCTCTGGAGTTCCATCCTTGGCAGGAAGGCAGCAAGTACGTTAAGCCTTTGGTCGCTTTTGTTCTGTGCAGAATGAAATGGCTCCTGTATCTTCCTAAAGCAAGCACCCCCCCCATGTTTCTGCACACTTTGGGGGTGTTTCCTCCACCTCCCCAACCAGCAGCCACCACTGGGCAACCTGGGGACGCCTGGGCTAGTGGAGCTCCTTGCCCGCTGTGGCGTTTCTTTTGCACTGTATCGGAGTTGTCCAGGGTACGCAACTCAGTCCCCGGAGTAGGTTTGCTGCCAGAGTCCCATGGACACGGCTACAAATCTGCAAAGAAATGTTGCAGTGCCCCAGGAGCTATGCTTCCCAGCCCCTCACCCCATAAGTCTGCCAACGGGGCAGTTTGTGAAGCATTCGTCTTTGTTAGCTCTTCACTGGAACCCCTTCATCATTTCTGCTTCCCCACGAGGGGTACCGATGGAAGGGGCGTCACTGGTAGTGCCTTTCTGGGGTCTCCGTTAACATCTGAAGGCAACACAGGAAGAATTGGTTGTGATGAAGCATCCAGTCAGTTGTGACTAGCCCCCTAAAGCCCATCTCTGGGGAGAAGGTGGGTTATACTTGAACGAGTTCCATTACTTTAATGGTCAGGAGCATGTTTGTCTCTCTCTTAGCCATGTCTGTTCCCCGATTCAACTTGGAATCCCTCTCTGCTGTAGGAAGCCAAATAATTTTTAAATAAACAAAAAGTCTGTTGGCTCTTATGATGAGAACTTGCCCATAAAATGTATTCTTGTGGTTGAATTTGCACTCTGAAAACTTGTTTGAAAATTGCTTCAAGAGTGTATCATTCCCCTCCCCTTCCAGAAGGAAAATATAACATGGTCCTCTTCTCTTGTATATTATCATTTAATGTGGGATTGCAGAGTGCATCCTCCACTTTCTTTTGAACTTCCATTTTATTGCCACTTTAAACTGCCCCCCCCCCCCCCCGCTACCCCACAACCCGCTGTTTGCATGTGTCGCTCCTGCAGCAGCTGAAGAGGCAACACACGGCAGATAAATGCAGATAAATTGTCCGCCGGTTCTGGCGCATAGCTGTGCCTTGTAACTGCAGCCCAAGCGCCTCTTCGTTGCTCAATGCATTGTGAGAGCCAGAGGCCAAACTAGTGCTCGCCAGGCATGAGTCAGGAGTTATGGGCTATAATTAGAGAGTGTCTTGAAATGTAAAATGCACATTTCTGAGTGAAAGATTTCTGGGAAAGCAACTTGCTGTAATAGAGCCCAGGGCACGAATGTGAGCAGCTGGGTAAACACAGGGGTAGCTTTGTGGACAGTGTCCACAAAAGGTTAAAAATAAAATGCTGTTAAATGTACACTGCCTGGATCTTCATGCCCGACATGTGAGAAGAGCCAACCTAAGAGCACGTTCCTAAAAAATATCCCGAAAACGTCATCTTGGGACATGGGAGTTGAATGAGATTACTCTGTCTGAACTTTTATAGGATGAGACCCTAAGTTAAGTGCTTTTATTAAGGTACCTCCTTAACTTCCATTAGGAACATCAGTGATACATGCCTCCTTCCCCATGGACTGAACTCAGTGGGATTTATTTCTAACTATAGGATTGCACTGTTAGAAGCTCAGTCTTGTGCATGTTGAATGTAGGGGTAGCTTAGACTGGGATAATTCTCATAAAATAGTTGACACAATAACACGCAAGGCACAACCACTGCAGAGCACAGTTCTAAGGATCGAGAAATAAAAAGATGCCACAGGTAAAAGAAAAATTACTGAACAGCGTTTCAGTTAGTTGGAAGAAAATATGCATGCAAATTATTTACCTTGCTTTCTAAAACATTATAGACTTAAATTCCATTGGGCCTCCTTTTTCAGCTAATTTTGAAGAGAAGGTGTCACTACCAAAAATGCCAAAATCCGTTTTTTGTTCTGCTGCTCGTTCTAACGGGGGTAGAAGTCGTTCTTCACGTTTTCTCTTAACATGTCCCGAGTTTCAAGGCTGCCTCCCTGTGCCTGCCGGCCATATGGAGGGATGGATGCCATCCTCGCCCTAGAGCTTGGGGTAAAAGTGGGACCAGTCTCGGCCGGAGTCCCAGTCAAGCTTTCAATTTTGGAGAGTCTTATGAATGAAAGCAAAATGTCTTGTGGTAACAGACATGATGGATACAGGGCATTGGCATAATTATCGGTCTCTCATTCTTGTTGTGCAAGGTTCTCCTGCACTTCAAAAGGTAATTGCATTTAAGGTGTGGCGTGTGGTGTTGGATGGTGTGACTTGGACAACTGCAATACAAACTGCCTGAAAGATTTTACTATTTCTAGCATCGATTCATTTCAAGAAGGCCAACGTGATGAATAGAGGGCATTGGCATAATTCCAGGAATCCTCCCAGGTCGGGGCACACACCCATCTGGATAACTCTTAATCGGCGGCACCACACGAGGGGTGCATCTGTGCGTTGCTTGCTCTCCGGCTGTCAAGGCAGATAACAAAGACGTTTGTAGAGCAGACTGCGAGGACGCAAGGCCTGAAATAGCTACCTTCATTCTTATAATAATTCGGCTACATGGAGTATAGAGCTTCACCATTGTTGTCCTCACAACAACCCAAACATGAGTTAGGTTAAGGGTGTGTGGTGGTGATTTCCCAGGAAAGCTCAGATAGAAGGTACCAGTTCTGGATTACTGCTGGCTCCAACAGGCTTTTCAACCCGAGGCATTGGCTGTGCTCTTTTTAACCAATTTAAAGTTTTAAAGTTTTAACCAATTTTCAGGTTTTTTAAGCATGAGGAGAATGCAGCGTTTTCCCAGATGATGCCATGAGTTGCTACAGAAGTCCTGGACAAATTCTGAATTCCACTGTCTACTGCAGTTACCTCTGTTGTGTAAGGCAGATATAGAAGACACAGAAAGGCACGCAAGGTAGAGCAGCCCTTTATTTTCAGAAAAAGGTGCGGAGATCATCCATGGTTTGTTTCGCCATCCCAGCCACCCAGGGCAGCCTTGCGTACAGCCAGAAGTAGTCTCAGCCCCTGTCAGAGCCAAGCTGGGGCGCCTGCATTGTCTTCCCGCATTTCATATTTATGCCGTGACTAAATGCAGCCACCACGATGGTTTAAACGTCATCCTCACACTGTTGTTTCATCATCTTACCGGGAAGGTTTGCATAATATTTGGCGATGTCTCCGTTAGCTGTTCAGGGTATTGCCGTTATGCAAATGTGGGAATCTTTTGGGGGAAAGCAGTTACATGTGCCAAGAGAACCGGAGAGAGTGGGTATATTGGGTTGTGCAATCGAAACCAAGTTTATTCAGACGTACAGGAAATAGATGTGGCACGTAGGCAGCCCAAAAAGGGACTATGAAGATGGAGTCTCTGCAAGACGTTTTTATAACCTGTCAGTTTGTGTTTATACACAGTTTGGAGGAGTGGCCGGGGGGGTGGGGGTCACCTAGGCAGCTTGCTAGAGGTGCAGGAGTGTAAAGCCAAGAAGATTGACTGGATTAAGACACCATGAAAGAGAGACCTTTCAGGACAAGCCAACATTAGCCTATTTAAAGTGGACCAAAAGGGGAAGCTTCAGGACTGGCACATGTTAGCATAGCTAAGGTGCACTTCGGGAGCAAGCTTTGCAGCGTGGTTTCCTGATCAGACGAGGATCCTTAAGTCTAAGGGTGTTTGTAAGGGCAGGCTTTCAGCAGCCATATTATGGCAGAGCTTTGGCGCACTTTGTCCCGACGCGTGTACTGGTGGCTAGAAAGTAATTTCCCTGATTGCTGGCTGTGTCTCCCGGTTCCTCATTCTTGTGGCTGGAATTATTGCTTCTCTTGGATTCTTCTAGGGGCTGCACAACACAACACAGTATAACAATCGCACTGCTTTTCAGAGGGTGCAGTTCACTTTGAAGAAGCAGCAGCTGCGTGGACCTAAAATGGCTGCGTCCCGCATTGGGTTGGTGCTGTGTACCGTTTGCACGTTGAAAGTTGTGTTCTCTCCTCTTAGCCCCCGAAAGTGGTGCCTGCTAAGCAAGCAGAGGACCTTCAAGGGAGGATGGGATGGGGAACTGATTTTCAGGTGAAGCTTCCATATGGGCCTAGTCCAGACTGGTGATTATCTTTCAAAATGAAAGTGGCACCATGAAACATATTTTTAAAGCGTGGTGAGCAGTGGCATCTTTTGCTCCACTAGGGTATTTCCCCGTTGTGGCTCCTTTTGAGAAACCATATTGGGCTCATAGTAACATGCTCAAGTGGCAGAGCTTAAAAAAAAATTAAAGGTTAAAAAATAAGTGTTTGCTTGTTTCAATGTGAGAACAGAGCCTGAAAGAACTTCCTGTTCCAGCAACCGAACCCAAGAAGTCCCTCCTCACCACCTTTTCAGGGGTCAGTAACTCTCCGTAAATAGCTCTGTGGATACTGATAGAGCTATCGGGCTATTATCATAAATGACCTTTTTGTTTTGTGTTCTCAGCCTACCTTGCTGGTGTTTGGCCAGGTGACATTTACCTTTTCGGTGCTTTATTACAAATCTCTGATTTCCTGGCCGCCTAGAGTGCAGTGTTGCCAGTACAGAAGGATCTGGAACAGAAGCGCCCTTGACAGCCACCTGTCTGTAATCACACACTGGGGAAAGCTTATCTTAAAGTTGCCCCCCCCCCCCCCCCCGGCACTGTGAAGGTGCCTCTTCTGCCTTGAATAAGAGATCTGCTCAGACAGCCAGTGCAGTTCTGGATTTGGTGGCCGTACCTCATAAACCTTCCTCATTTGACCTTGAGGTAAGGCACAACTAGCATCAGGGACATATCTTTAAAATGGGTGCACAGTTTCTACTACGTGTGTTTCAGGAATTCTGACAGATGCGTCAGTGCTGGTGAATTTAAATACAAATACATTGAGGCTCGTGCACGGAACATGCTGCAGAATTGAGCAATAAGGCCTCGTATGACTGGGATGGGGAAGCGGATGCTGCCTCCTGATAAGAGGCGATGTTTGTTTCAGCCCTGCTTGCAAGGGAAATAGGAAGGCGCATAAAATTTGTGTAGCAAAGGGCTGTGCCGGGTGGATCTTGGAAGGTTTTCTGGCTGGGCTAGTGCTGCAGCCCCAGTGCGGCTGTCAGAATATTGAGGGAGCTGTAGCAAAAATGACAACCCTCGTGGCTTCTCAAAGGCTGACAAGTTTATTCTGCCGTAAGCTTTCAGTGGATTCTTTCAGTGGTGTGGGCTCTAGCTCATGAAAGCTTATAAAAGGGCCGCTGTTAGTCTTTAAGGTACCACATGACCCCTTATTTACGGTTAGGACTGTGTCGAGTTTTGGGTGAACATTATATTTGTTCACGAGAGTAACTTTTGCTCTGCTAGCTAGCTGGAGTGAATTGTTCTTAGTTGTCGTGGGTTTGCTTTGCCTGTAACATGGCCCAGTTTGGGTACTCGAGTGATGTCAGTTTCATAGGTCACCAATGTGCTGCCTCTGTCCCTCTCTTTCTTTCTGCTATTTCTTTATTTCCTTTGGTGGGTTCACCGTGGCTTTACGTTCTCCCTAGCTGTGTGGTTTGAATTTTCACCGGTAGCTTTTCATCCTAAAGTTAAATTTAAAACATCTGGCCGATAGCACCTATAATCAGAAGTAAGCACACTGCATTCTGTTTTCAGGGCAGCCAATGGTCATATGTGAATTTAGCCTCCCCTTACTGGGGAGGAGAGCGTGTGGTGTAGAAATCGAATGGCGCATGCATGCATGCCTGCCCTGGAAAGCGACATTCCTATCGCTTATCCCCTCCGAAAGCCTGTGTGTATTCTGGGGCGGTGTTATTTTTAAACCAAACAGACTGTACTGCGGTGTTTCCATCTTGTGCTGGACTCATGCGTTATGTGTGCACAAACACACACACCCTCTTCTGTGTACCCGTGGGTGACACCCGCTCCCTTGCGAGCACTCATTGGCTTAGCAGGGAGGCCGTGCCCTATAAGTATCACCCCCTTTCGCTTGGCCAGGCCTCTTGCAGTAAGGGAGGTAAGCTCTGAGAGACAGACAGAGGGGATGTTGCATCATCCTCTGTCTGAGGCTGTGGGAACGAAGACTCATTTTACCTTAGGTCGATTTCTTCAAAAATGGCATTGTACTGAGTTTTCTGTCTTTCTGTCTGGCTGCTTCTCCAAGTTGCCAAGTACTAACGCTTGATGCAGCTGTCAGCAGAATTTTAGTAATTTAGCATAAATATCACTTCCGTGGAGGGCTGCAGTTTGGCTCTATTGCTGCTCTCTGTGAAAATTAAATTTGACAAAGCACGCTTTGTCACTGTTGTGGGTGTGCAAAATAACTAGTTTCGGGGTCTCTGTAGGAAAATGGCTTCTGTGTTGTAGTAATTCCAGGCTGGCACTCTGTGCTTGTAAAAGAGGTTCTGTGACTTCATCTGTTGTTTTGAGCCTGCAGATGGGTTCCTTTGTCCTGGCTTCTGATTTACAAGCCACCGGGGTAGCTAGAACCTTTGGTTGGGATCCAAAGATTTGTACAATCAGGCAGGAAACTAATTTTGGCCGGTGACTAGGAAAGGTTTGCGTGTTTCAAAATGCATCTCATCCAGATGCAGCAGGAATTTGTGCTAGAAACGTGGTTTGCACAGGCGTGGCACTAATTTGTTGAGCATAAAATCTACATGGTTATCGGTCTCTCATTCTGGTCAAACCATTATGCAAGGTTCTCCTGCATTTCAAAAGGTAATTGCATTTCAGGTGTGGGGTGTGGTGTTGGATGGTGTGACTTGGACAACTGGAATACAAACTGCCTGAAAGATTTTACGATTTCTAGCATCTATTCATTTCAAGAAGGCCAACGTAGGAGGATTTCTGGACTGGGCGCTGTGTCAATATAGCAAGAGGGCTTTGCCGTTTCGCTTTCCTGTCCTGACTGCATAGCTTCCCTCCCCACCCTGCCCTGCAGAAGTTCGTGGGACAACTGGCCGGCTTGCAGAACGGTTCTGAAATAGGGGAGCTGAGCAGCAGAGCTGAATACCGGCTATATATAAACAGCTATTGCTAGGGAGAGCTCTCAAGCAACTGGTGTGTCTGGGGCGGATGCCATTCCCTGGAAACCTCCAGTGCCGGCTCTGTGTTGCTTCAGCCCCAGGGCCTTTTGCATTTGGGGCATGTGCCCCAGCACTGAGACAGAAGGAGCCCCCGTCACTGTAGCGCATGAGGGCTAGTGCTCCGGGGGTCAGCTCTGCCCGAACAGGCTTTGTTGGTGGAACCTTGCACTAGTAACCATAACGCTTTCGGTTTCCTTCCAGCTCTCTTGAACGATGCCAGCTATCAAGGCTTTGAGCCGAGCTGTCCGGGAGGTGCTGCAGAACCCTGGCTGCGGCTGCCGGGTTGCTGTCGTGCCAGTTCGGTGCCTCGGTTTCTCACCCCGGCAGGTAACTTCGGACGCCAGCTTCCATTCGGTATCTTTCTCGGAAACGGATCACCCACGGGTGTTAATTACAGGTCAGTCTGCTTTTTCCGTAGCATCCAGACAGGTCTTTCCTGTGTGGTGTTTGAACTTCCTCGGAGCTGCTCACAGCTAGCCACGTCCTGATAGTCCCCTGATTTTATGGACAGCCTGGGCTTGAGGAGACAGTGGAAGAGCAGGGAGCCTCCCCCATGCCTGTCCCAGAGCCCAGGCCATCTTTATCTTGAGCAGGGCTGAGGAGACCTTAGGCCTGTGGGTCTGGTCAGTTTTGCACCAGAAACCTGAGGCCCAGGGGAGAGATCTATGCAGCAAGCAATGAATCACAGAATGCCTCTCGACCTAAGCTCAGCCCAGGAACTTGGATCAGCGCCGGTCCCAAGCGCAGGCAGAACTCCTCTTGCACAAAACCGGGCTCTTGATTTCTCCCCTAGCTGTCCTTTCTTAGCAACCTCATTGAGAGGGGAAGGGCTTGTGGCTTGCTGGACTACTAGGAGCCAGGAACCGCTGCGGATGTACTGCAGGTCATCCAGAGATCTGTTGGTCGCTCCTGACATATGTTCCCCCCACACTGGCTCAGATAACAAGCCGACTTTGCCAAAGATGCCTGGTTTCCATCAAGAAGCCTCCGTTCGCAAGGCCGAGCAGGGCAGTCAGGGACGGGCGATCTGGGGTGGCTTCATTCACAGGGTCAGTGTAAGTTGGAGAGGACTTGATGGCCACGTCGCAACGGCCACGTCCGCCTTGCTGCTGTGAGTGCTGGATTATCCTTATCCTCTAGAGGAAGTCCTGCAAGAAATGAATGTTTGCTGCATGCAGAGTAGCAATTTGGCATCTAGATAAGAGGGCTGGTACTCTGAGCAATTTATTTACAGCGCATGCATGGGCAACCTTGAAGAAAATAAGTGTTTTTCTTTTAAAATGGAACGTCTCATTGTCTCTTAACTCACTCCCCTCCCACCCGCCCCCCCACTTTTGTCCCTTGCTGGGTCAAAAGGAGGGGCAGCAATTTGGCAATTTAAAAACTACTGTAAGCAGTGGATGGAAGAGGCTGATCGGCATCCCGAGCACCGTGCTCAAGATGCGCTTGCTCAAGGACGAAATCACAGGTTGGAACTGTGCTGGATTGGCTCCTGGCTGAAGCAGAAAGCACGACAAAATGCCTCTCAAAATGAATTTTAGCTGCTATGACAGTTTCTCAAAGGGCCTTCAACGTATCTCTTCCCAAACAGCCTTTCCCAAAAAGGTTTTCTTTATCTAGCTTCGTGATTTGGATGAGATCTTATTTATTGGAATCTTCATGGTATCATTAAGACGGATGATTCTAGAACGCTACAAGAATGTGTACCCATGTGATGTGTGCGTCTCTTGCTTTTCTGTGTGCTGCATGTAAAACACACGAGCCTGAAATGTAGCCTATAGAGCCACTGAATGAATAAACGAGATAAATCATCGTTCCTCACGCAGGATCTTAAGCCAGAAATGTTGCTAATGTTCCAGCCTGTGGGAAAAGTCATGCTGAGATTGTTTTTAAGGAAAAGTAATGTCCCCACCCATCCGCTGAGTCATTTAGGATGCTCACCACCCCTGCTTCTAGAACAAAATTTATTTTAGCTTGTTCAGGTGTTATGACTTTTTAGGTGTTATATATATTTAATCTTACTTTTTAGGGGGACTAGGCCAGCTTGGAGTAGGACTTGCAAAACTCCTGAGGTAAGCTATAACTGTTACTTCTATTCACAGTTAGGAGTTCTGGTGCATGTTTTAATAGATTTCCCATGGATTCCTACTTATACTTGCAGGCAAAGGGCACTAATGAGCCATGGCCTTATGCATAACAATAGATTCTGTGTCTCCCAGAAAAAAAGCGGGGGGGGGGGGGGGGGAGGTGAAGAACATGGAGTGAGAGTCTCTCTGGGTTGTTCTGAGAGAGTGAAGCCATTCCTAGTTAGCTTCTTCCTCTGGGGTGTGGGGAGAAATGGCAAGGTTATTTCACGGTGTAGAAACTTGGGGCGAAAAGTTGCATCTTGTAGCAGAATGGGTTCTGCTCGGGGAGTCCTGTACGAAGTAAAATAACTGTGGAAGAAATGTTCTGAGACTAACCATGCTGTCTCCTCTAGAAAACGCTTTGGGAAGAACAATGTCATCCTTTCTGATATTAGAAAGCCCCCCGATAACGTCTTTCACAGTGGTGAGTGACCAGACCATAATGACTGAAGCATCCCCTCCCTCCCTCCCTCCCTCCCACATGCCAGCGGCTCCAGGTGGTCCTTCTCTGTGAGGAAACATTCATTTTGCTAAATGCTGCAGTCGTTTGGGGGAAAGCCTTTCTCTGTATCCCTTGGAATAGGTGTGCTTCAGGCTGGGGAGCTGCCTCCTCCTCCCCGCCCCCCGTGTGTGGGGCACTGGGCATCCTTCAGGTGTGACTGGGTTGCACATTGCAGTGGAATGCCGTTGTCCCTGTGCTGCTTGCAGGAAGAGTGCAACCCTCTGGCCACCAGACAGCTTCCAGGTGGCTTTTTCAGGGCTGCGGCTACGAGGGCAGAAAATCCCTTGGACTGCAAAGCTCGCCCCTCTGCCTTGCACTGACGCCCTGCCCCTCACAGCTGGCCCAGCAGACGCGCTGGCTGCTTCTCCGAGATTGTAGGCGTGACCCTGGAGACTGAGCTGCCTTGGGGGTGGGGGGGGGGGACAGGCACTGCAAGGACCTGAGGCATCCTGGCAGCACCTTGGCCCCCTCCCCTCCAAGGAACCTCTGGCCGTCCCCCTGAGCGGCAGGGCAGGAGCACAGCGGCGACCTCTGCTGCTGCGCTCCTCCCGCCGCTCTGGGATGCCGTTCGCCCACGCTCACGGGGCGCCCGTGCTCGGAATCACGGAACAGAGGGCGGCGCTTTGGCCTTGGCTGTCCCGGGCGCCTGGTCTGCAGAGGTGGCCCCACGAGAGAGCGACCGGGGCCTCCCTGGCTGCAGCTACCCTGATGCGAGCAAAATGGTTTCCCCTTCCTGCCATTAGTAGCAGGGAAAAGGCATCCTTAAATGGGATCGGCCGGGGGGGGGGGGATTGACTTCGCCCCCCTCTGCTGCTCCTGAGGACAACCACAGATCTTCCACTGCCAACAGTGATCTGTCCCCCGCAATTGTCCATGGGGCCTCGTGCACCCCACCAAGTGCGGCCGAGGACTGTGGCCGACCCACGTGTGCCGAATGCGTCTGATTAAACAAGGCATCGCACTGCATTGCTTAATTCAGGGCACATGTGAGTCAGCACCTCGCCCTGGGAAGGCTGTGGCATGATGTGATGGGCAGCTGCCCCCGTGTGGAGGCCACAGAGTGGAACATGGCAGGAAAGATCATGCGCCCAGCCCTTGGCCGCCTTTGCTCGCGGGTTTTTGTAGTACGTCAATGGCATATACAGCTCCTGCTTGACAGGGAGGGACGGCAGGGTAAAAGGCCTAAGGGGTGCATGTCAGGGGGAACAGATGCTTCGGTCTTCCTCCTTCCTCTTAAAAGCTATTATCTGGGTCGAGGCGTCTCATGGCAGGGCTCACCTTTAATTCTGGCAGCCGGCAGGTGAGGAAGAGCCCACGCAACAGTCCCTTCATGCGGCTGCCGTGAAGAACCAGCCCCCCAGGTGCTTCGCATGCAGCACTGTCCAGGCCACGGATCCTCCGGTGCGTGTGCATAGCTGGAGTGAGCAGTCTGAGGTGTCTTCATGCAGAATGCCGATGGGTTGTTCTTCTCATACGCCGGACGCCCTGTTTAAATCTGACCTAAATGCGGTACCCTGGCAATATTCTCCGTAGGTTCAGAAGCAAGCCAGGCAAAGCAAAAAGCGCCACTTGAGTTCCTCCAGGTTGAAACCCCAAGAAAGCTACGTGCTTCCATACCAGAAGCACCGGCTCTGAGAGCTTTCTGCCTCGGAATAATCCAGAGCTTTCCAGAGAGGTGGAGATGTTCTTATCCTAAGTGATTCATTTTTTTTAAAATCCTGGCACGGTCTGTGGCAGAACTAGTTTTGCAGGTTTCCCAAGTGCGCGGGATAAGCTAATTAGTCCCATAAGCTAATTAGTCCCTGTCTGCACACCCTGTCTGGGGTGTGGCCCTCGTGGACATCTGTAAATGAGTGCGCATAATCCGTAGCACGGACAAGCGCACCGTGCTCACGGGCGTTTTGCACTGCTTTCTCATAGATTAGTCTGTAAGCGTAGGAAAGACACCTGTGCAGATGTCTGGGTGTTCTTTGTAGCCAATGTGGTGGTTAGCGAGGAAGGCGGGGACAGAAATTCCGAGTCAGCCGACACATCCCTGCCCGAAAGAAAGCTCCCGTCCTGGTGTATCGGCTCTTCGGACCTGTGCCTCACAGCCCCGTTTGATTCTCGCTTTCTCCTCCACAGGTCCCTTCATCTATTCGGACATCTTGGACTACAAGAACCTCCGTGAGATAGTGGTGAACAACCGGATTACGTGGCTGTTCCACTACAGCGCGTTGCTGAGCGCGGTGGGAGAAGCAAACGTCCCTCTGGCCAGATCTGTGAACATCACCGGTAGATGCCCGCTTCCTCAGGGTCCCTTGATCCGCTGTTCCTGCCTCCCCGGGAGAACCTGGCGTGTTCTGGTAACTGACAACTCTGTTTGCCGTTCCCAGGGCTGCACAACATTCTTGATATCGCCGCTGAGCACAGCCTGCGACTCTTTGTTCCCAGCACCATTGGGGCGTTCGGGCCCAGCTCCCCGAGGAACCCAACGCCTGACCTCTGCATCCAAAGGCCAAGGACGATCTACGGGGTCTCCAAAGTCCATGCCGAGCTCATGGGCGAGGTGAGAACTACCTTGCAGTGCTGTGCGTGGCTGAGCTCCAACAAGCAGCTTCCTCTTCTGTGAGCGCTCGTCCAGCTCAACTCTGCGGCCAGCTGAACAGAGAACTGCCATTTGAGTGTGGGTCAGCTGCACTGACCGTAAGCCCTCGACCTGTGCAGGGCAGGAGTGTTGGGGGGGATGATCTTTGCCTCCCCCTACTGGCACTCCACAGTTTTGCTAGATGGACTTCCTTGTCCATTTATTTATTTAAAATATTTCTACCCCATCCTATATGAAAATTGTCCCAGGACGGCTTACAAGAATTAGAACAATAAATAGACAAAGCAATACATAATAATAATAAATAACAACTTACATAATACCAACAAAATGCGACTGTAAATATTATTATTATTATTACATTTCTATGCCGCCCCTTGCCGAAGCCTTGGGGCGGCTTACAACACAATAAAATACATTGAAATACAATAGAACATAATAAATTACCACTAAATACAAAAATGCAAAAAATACACTGAGATACAAACATAATAATATAAAATTAAAACCAGTTAAAATTCCTTAATCGTTAAAATAGTGGGTTTTCACCTGGCGCCGGAAGAAATATAAAGTCAGCACCAGGCGAACCTCTCTGGGGAGCACATTCCACAGTCTAACATTTCATTTGAATTTAAAATGTAATAGCATTTAACAAAATCCTTCTGGAGAAGAACGGAAGAAGACTGGCGAGGCCGCAGAATAGGCCGTCTCCTGACCTCTCCCGTCCCCTCTGCTCCGCACCCACCAGGATCCTTCCTTTCCCGGCTTCCCTAACGTCACTTTCCCGGCCTTGGAGCAGCAACTGGTTCATGGCAGCTTCAGAGTGGAAGGGGGACAGATCATGGATCCCCCACTTTGAGGTTGGGGTGCCATCTTTGATTCTGGATTGGGCGTCTCCTGTGGCAGCTGTCCGGATGCTGCAGGATCGCTCCGTCACTGCGCATCTTTGAAAAGGGGATCTAACATGACTTCAACAAACCCCTTAAGCTTGTATCTGAATGATTTGTACCAACGGCATTATTTTCACCACGAGCCATATACTCATTGCCCACATGAAAATTTGCTGTCATTTGTTTCTCCAGAGGAATCTGAGCTGGCAGTATTCAATAATTTAAGCCTTTGCAGGAGTGTTTCTGTTAAGAGAGATTAAACAGTGAACTCCTTTGGCGCCTTAAATTACTAGCAGACTTATGAGGTTTCCCCAGCCCATAATATGTGCTAGGCTTGACATGGCTCCTCAGTTAGCTGTGAAGGTTCAAGACTTCTACATCAAAGCTAGTAAATATATAGCTTTTCTCATTCAAGTCCAGATAGTCGCTGGGATCCTGTATAACATTTTACAAAGCCGCTGACATCAGGGCAGTCTGAGAATTGCTGTCCAGGGCAAGCTGGGACCCAAATACATTTTTCTGACTAAACTTGCATGAGACTCCTACCCGAGTTACTAGAATCCTGATGCCACTACCAAAATACACACGACATTTGAAGGCTGCTGCCTGGCTCTGGATTTTTGTCCCACCAAATTGTGGGGGCTCCTGTCAGGGAGTCCAGGACCAGAGTAAAGGCTTCAAGTCCTGAGCAATCCTTCCTCAGGCTGTGTTAATGAATTTGCTTCATTGTCTTCTCCCTTAAATTCACCTGCTCCCCTAAGCCAGTATGGGATTGGCGAGAATGTTGGACTGGAACTCAGGAAACCAAGATTTTAGTCCGTCTTCAGCCATGGAGCCAACTGGATGACTTTGGACCAGTCCCTGACTCTCGGCCTAACCTCCCTCATAGAGTTGTTGTTGCTTTGAGGATAAAGTGGTGGAAGAAAGGTGTGAATTATATTTAATAGAACAAATAATTTCAGCTGTCACCATGCAGTACTGCATAAAAGCTTCATCTTAAAACTGCATCAATTTTACAGTTGGGTATCCTTTAAACAGGGCTCAAGCAGACAATATTCAAAAGAAGAAAATCTATTTCTCTTGGTATTCTTAGAATATATACTGCGTGAGATGGTTACCTACATTTCAGTGGTTAAATCTGTACTGTCACTTTAAGGAAGCTGTTGATCCCCTGAGTCCATTTCCCATTTCCTGGAATCAAACTCAAAAGTTAGTCACCTTTTCCTCTCTAAGGTGCTAAAGATTGAAGTCCTCCCTCTGGAGGTGGGCTCACTGGAAGGGAACCGGGCTTAGCAAGCTCTAAGCTGTCACTCATGATAGAACATTGACTTTTTGAGACGGATGCTCTTTCCCTGATAGCTCACTTCAGTTTCTCCTGAAGCCTTCCTCTGGCCCGGTACTTGCCGAAGCCAAAAACCACCTCGTCTGAATGCCGTTTCATTCAAGGCCACTGAGCAATGACCCTCAGTGGCTTCCGTACCAGCAACCTCACTGGCCATAACCCGAATCCTGTGAGAGCCAGCAGAGCGTGTGGACGCGCCCTAGCCGGGGCTGCTCTTGCGGCTCCTCCTCGTGCACCATCAGAATCTTTGTGGTGTTGAAAACCCACAGAGGAGACCCCGCATGCCGTCCGGCAGCTCTGCTGATGGTTTTCAAGGCGGCCTTTCCTTACAAAGCACAGCGCCTTGTTTCTGTTTTAACGGTCTTTCGCCCCCTGATTGTGCTCTGCCTCAGCTTTGATTCTCCACATGCAGCCAGAGTTGCTAATGAAGGGGTGGCATCTTTCTTCTCCCCCACCCTTTCTTTCAGTATTACCATTACAGGTATGGGCTGGACTTCCGGTGCCTGAGGTACCCTGGCATCATCTCGGCCGATTCCCAGCCTGGTGGGGGGACGACTGGTAAGTAGCCCACGCTGCATGACCTGGACCATTCCTTTCACCCCATAAAATACAAAGGGTGGTGCTGATGGGGAGAGTGGGGGCCGTGCTGAAGAGCATGGGTGCTCGGGGTGCGTTCTGTGGCTGAGTGGCCCCACGACAGGCGAACACGGGCGTTCTGGAGGTTGCGTTCCCAGGTGGCCATAAACGACCACCCTGCCTGCTTTCCGTGCTGCGCTGCCTTTGCCTGGCGGACAAGTGGTTTCCCCACAGGCGAGGCTCCCGCCTGCCTGGCTCAGTCCTCCTGCTGTGGGCACGTGTCCCATCAGCCACCACACCTGCAGTCTCAGGCCAGAGAGCTGGCGCAGGTCCTGCAGCAGCTGCTGCTCTTTCCTGGAGTTGCATAGCAAGACCATGGAAACTGTGATGCCAGGTTTGGATGACCAGACAAACCATGGCTAGGAGTGGAAATCATAGAAGAGACCTTTCTTTCTTACCATGGTTTCTAAAACCCAAATGCACCATTCTGAAATCCCATGATGGTTTGGATGATGTGACAGATGACCCTGCACGAAATCCACTTTGGCGTGTTCTGTCATGCGAATCGGGCCTTTTTCTGTGAGCTATGTTGAGTTAAACCTTGAATCTCCCCTTCTTTTCACCTTCTGTTAATACCTATGGCTGGCTGGCTTGCTTGCATTCAGTCATTTATTAAAAGCTTTTTTAGCCCATCCTATCACAAAAGGGTGTGTGATAGGGTGTGGAATGGGCTTCCACGGGAGGTGGTTGAGGCCCCATCGGTGCGGGTGTCCAAGGACAGGCTGGACGTGCACATGGTGGGCATGTCATGAGCGGAGCCGGCTGGTGCCGGGGGTCAGACTAGATGGCCCGGGAGACCCCTTCTGACTCGCTCTGTTTCTATGTTTCTAAAAGCCTCAGGACAGTAGTACAGTACGAAGCACAGCATCACATTCTCAAATAAAAACCCAATTAAAACGACAACTGGATCTCGATGTTGGGAAAATGAAAAGGCTTTCCCAGAAGTGGCCAACTTTCCAGCCAATATAATACAAACCGAGGAGAAGCGTGCGGAGGTGACAGTCTACTTTCTCTGATTACAGACTATGCCGTTCAGATCTTCCATGATGCCATAAAGACTGGGAAGTTCCAGTGCAACCTCAAGCCGGACACCCGCCTCCCCATGATGTACATCGACGACTGCCTGAGAGCAACGTTGGAGGTCATGGAGGCGCCAGCAGAGCGGCTGAGCATGAGAACTTACAACATCAGCGCCATGAGCTTTACTCCCGATGAGCTGGTTCGGGAGGTCCAGAAGCATGTTCCCGAGCTCGAAGTGGTCTACAGTGTGGATACTGTCAGACAAGCCATTGGTGAGTCCCCGGCTTAGGGGGGCGGTTTTCCTGCTTTCTATGATTTCATCCCGTATTTGGACTGAATTAGATTAAAAAAAAGCACTGAATCCATTCTCCTCCTCGTTGCTTTGAATATGAAGGGTACAGATAAGAGGAAGGGCTTCGGATGTGTCCCTTTCTTAGTTGACAAGTGAGAGGAGAGCATCCGTTAGGCTACGCCTGAAACATAATCCCAGCTAGAGAGCTGCTACAAACGAATGCTTATGGAAAACCCGATCGGGCATAAGAATGTAAGAGGAGCCATGCTGGATTGAAAGTTCTTCTTTCAGTGCAGTGGGTGGGGAAAGAATGTTATATCTCCCCACCCTCCCGGAGGCTTTGCTGTTTGAAAACTGCCCCTTCCTTGAAGCACCTGCTTTTTAAAAAGTGGGTTAGGGCAGGAAAGTAGGAATGCATTTGAAACATAAATATCTGGTCACAGGAAACTCGCTTAAGACAATGCGCGTGTTTGTCTCTGTTGCTGCCGCAGCCGACAGCTGGCCCATGATTTTCGACGACAGCAACGCACGCCAAGACTGGGGATGGAAGCACGATTATGACCTCCCGGAACTGGTGAACACGATGTTCAACTTCCTGGGCTCTGTCCGCTCCAGGGTTGCCCAGGTCAACTGACTTTCCTCATCGGTTCCGTCTGGAGCTGACGGGACCTGTCCAAAGCTTCTGAAAGTTCTGCGTCATCTTCAGAGTCCTGCAGCATTGCAGCATTGGTGATGCTGTCCGCGGTCTTCTGGGGCATCTTCTTCATGTCTTGCTTCACCTGTATTTCTGTTTGACCAACCAGCCGAATGCTATCACACGTGTACCCAGAATAAGTTTAAAGGCACTTCTGGAAGCTCTCTGGCTACAAGAAACCACTCTCCTTGCACATGTTACAGCTTGTTTTACCCGAACGCCAGTCCCGTTATGTGGGTTACAGCCTCTTATGACTTGTATGTTGCAAAGTTTTAGCCAGTGACAGGGGGAGAAAGAGAGGTGGGCCCCATTCCTGAATTTTCTGGGCTAACTAGAATAGAAGCTCTGGGGAAGGGGCATTAAGGCAACCGCCTGCAGTGGGAAGAATTGTTGCTTAACCCTTCTTCCATCTACCGTTTCTCCCTTACATTTGTCCTTGGGCATTTGAGGGACACACGAGGGTTGGATGCTCTGCATTTCTGTTGAGACATCTCGTTCCATCCTTAACGAGCGCTGAAAATTATTTAAAAAGTCGGCTCTTGCCTATGGCTAGAAAATGGATAGAACTTCCAGTTTGATGCACAATCCCCCACCGCCATCAGTTACTTGCAGTCTCTGAATCCCCCAGGGCCCTCCAAATTTGGCTGATAATATAAAACTCTTTCAGCAAGAAAAAGAATCGGGACATTTACATCTAGCCTCATTTGGATTCACATGATGTCACTCAGTTCAGGGAGGCAGGATCCCCGACGCTCCTGCAGTGCCCAACTTAACTTTGCTGGATTCGGCCGCAGGAATTTTCCTGTTTCCTAAGATAACACTGTGCGTGTTGCCATCGGGAATGTGATCTGCAGCACCAGAGAAGCAAGCATTCTTGGCTGCTCAGATCGTCTCGATCCGATTGCTCTGGCTTGGGGCTGAACCTCCCTTGGCAACTCTCCAGGCGTCTTTTCGTGCCATCCGTGGTGGTACCTTGGGGGGTGTGGGGGGGTGTGTAGGGTTCAGGGGCCTGAGCAAATACTTGCGCTCCATTTCTATCCATCCTCTCATGAGGAATGAAATGGAGTTGCAGGTGGCACTGGTCCATCCAGTCATGAAATCGTTGCACTGTTCCGCTTTCCTGTTCGAGAGAAACTAGGGAGGCTGTCCGGAAAGGTTCAAGCAGGTGCAACAGCCAGGAAGAGCCATCGCTTCCATGGGGCCTTTTGGCAGGCACCTGCCCAGCTGCCCCAGGGCGCAGGTGCTGGTCTACGTGGCCCCCTCGACCCAGCCCAGGAGGGCTTGCAGGTTGAGCAGCTCCATCGGCCCTTGATGGCACCTGATGGTCTTTGCAGCCTCTGCCCTCCCCGCCTTTCACCTTTTCTGAGGGGACACGGTGTACATCCTTATTTATCCATTTTGTTTGATAGACTGCACTTCCATCTTGGAAACATAAGTTGAAATAGCGGATGGGTGCTGGCCACCATAACTCCTGTTCTGGGAGAGAGTTTGCACTTTGGCCACTGCTGTAGCCCCCAAGAAGTTCAAATGATAACTTGGCTCAGCAAGGCTACAAAGTTAGCTGATGTCGGCTCTACTTAGAGTAGAGCCATTGAGATGAATGTGGCTTAAATTCGACTAAGATTGAGGCAAGCCCTTTTTCCGTCATGAACACTTTCAGGGCCTCTCCAGTGCCACTTGGGTCACTCCTGTTGCTTAAAAATGAAAATGTCTGTTGTTTTCTTTGTTAATCTTAACTGTGCTGGTTGAGCAATGCAATTTCAAAAGGGCTTTTATGATGCAGGGAGAAAATCTCTGTGGTATCAGGCTTGCTGGAAAAAAAAAGGGTTTGGGCTGTATGTTTAGTTACCCTTCAAGAGAGTATTCTCTCAGGTTTTTGTTCCCTCTCTCCAGTCTAACCAAATACTGTTTACTGACTTGGGAGTAAACCCATTGGACTGTTACCTGCCCTCTGCTCTGAGTTCGGTGGGACTCGGTTCATAAGATTGAAACTCTGCAGCCTCAACTGGCTTGCCAATGTCATATTGTTCAAACAGGAGTAGATGTTTTCCTTTTGGATGAAAGTAAGTTCCAACTTGGACTACTGTTATCTGTTAGGTTACTTGAACAAAGAGATTTATAAGGGTTTTGTTTTCTTCTCCCCGTCCCCCAAACTGTAAGTCATCAGTAATGACTTTTTAAATTAAATCCTAAATGCAAAAGCTTTTCTGGTGGTCTTGTTTCTCTGCCGTGGCCTTTCTCCCCTGTGCTGTTTAAGATCTCGGTGAAACTGCTGAGTGGGATCTTTGCTTCGGGGTCTGTTGTCGTCAGGGTGGAGCAGGCACGCAGCTCTGCTTCTCCTTTTCATTATCATCGGATGCCTGGCTGTGATTACCGACCAGGTGAGATCTAACAAATAAGCTCCTCCCAGGCAAGACCAAGGTGCTCTTGGATCATTCCTCTGATCGGATAGAGGATGCCCACCTGTTCGGATGCCTCGCGGTCCCCCTGAAGGAGCAGGTTTGCAGCTGGGGGATGCTCCTGAGCCATCTTCATCCCTGGAGGCTCGGGGCCTCGGTGCCCTCTGCCAGCTTTTGCTGGTGGCCCAGCTGCAACCTTATCTGCACAGGGGCACCCTGGCGTCAGTGATCCTGCTCCGGCAGTCTCGATGCTACCGCAAGACACTCAGCGTGGTCTGGAAGGACTGCAGCTCCCGCAGGGTGTGGTAGCCAGATCACTAACCAGGGATCTGCGGGCCTGAAACGTAAGACCAGCTCTGGCCGGCGCGTATTGGCTTCCGAGCCCAGTGGAAAGCGCTGGTTTTAACCTATAAAGCTCCACCTGGGCTTGGGACCACAATGCCTATCGGGGTAGCTCTCCCAACTGCAACTCCCTCAGCCTCTGGGGCCTTCCTCTGAGGGGGGCTAGGAGGGTGGCAACGGGGAGGGCTTCCTCTGTGGTGGGCCCCGTCCATGGAACAAGCCCCCCACTGCAGCCTGGCACCAACTTGTCATCTTTTTGGCAACAGGTCAAGGCTTGGCTCTACAGCAAGGCTTTAAAATTTTTGCTTGGCCACCCCAGCGCTTGATGGGATCCTTTATTGGATGTTTTTAGCTGTTTCACATCGTTTAATACTTTGATTTTGCGGTGTTTCTGTGTTGTTGCAGGGTTGTCACGGATTGTTGTCGGATCGTTGAGCTTCAGCTCTAGGGTGGTATCAAAATAAATTCTCTAAATAGGAATAATGGTGAGAGTCGCAGGGCAGCCGTGTTGCGGGGGGGTGCTCTGCCCTGCCATACGAGTGCTGAGCTACCCTGGGCTGTGCGTGATGAAGGCGGAACATGAGCCTTTGCCCCTTTGTGTGGTTCTGCGGGCCACAAGAGCCCCCCCATGCTCCGAGTGCCTCAAGAGGCTGCCCATGCTCCAGCCTTGCTTTCCATATTGGAGAACCCGCCCCATGCGCAAGTTGCCCCCACCCATCAAACATAAGAACATCGAAGTCCAGAGTGCAGAACCAGAGGCCTGTGGTCTTAAGACTCGGTAGTTCCTCAGCCCGCCCGCCCACTCTCCCCTGACCCATCCAGCCCTCTTTCGAATGTCTGGGAAACCACGCAAAAAACTTTAGCTGGGGAAAAGCAGGTGAGGCCAAGAGAAGGTGGTCTGGAAGAACCAGGAGGAGTTAGATCGGACCCACAAGCTCGTCCCTTGCTGGACCCTTGGATTCAGAAACCAGTGGCAAGGCCGAATCCCTGTTTCGGGGTTACTGTGCAATCGCATGGGGGAGGCCTGGATTCGACAACCGCCCCCCGCCCCACAGGCCTTTCGAAATAGCCCAGCATGAGGTGGTGCCTGGACGGACAGCTCAGCACTCCAAAGAGCAGCTCAGGTGTGGATCTGGCATCCCTGTGGTGGAAAAATGCTTCCGAGAGCATCATTGCTCATTCAGGGAACAGTGGGAAGGGTAGTCTGGGAACGGCGGCCGGCAGAAGGAAGGCAATGGGGAAAACGCAGGCTGCATCACCGGCCCCGATCGGCACATTCCATCTGTGCAGAAAGGTGACCCTGTCCGGCAGGAAGCCTCTGCCCAGCGGCTGCCCCCCTTCCCACGCCCAGAGGGAAACGGACCGCGCCTGGCACGGGGCCCCCAAGCCCGGAGAGGGGAACCGCTGCCCGAAGCCGTTTGCAGGAGGGCTGTTCTCCATGCTTTTGCTCACGGGCATTGCAGCCCTCTCGCCTTCCGCAGCAAGATTTGGGAGAGCAGGTGCCTCTGCACGGGCATTCCTGCTGCTTCAATCTCTCTCTGCCCGCTCTGT
>NW_025336273.1:799725-917427 GCF_004798865.1 Varanus komodoensis | reverse complement strand
GGGGCCACGCTGGTGTTTCCACAAGGAACATCTGGGGCTCCTCTGCCGTTGACACCACAGACTTTTGAACATCCAAAGCTGCTCCCAGCCTGACCTCTGTCTCCCTTTTGCGTTCCTAGCGCTAGAATCTTCCCCGAAATCCGGAAACCATGAGCTTCCCCAGGATCCTTTCAAAAATGGAGATGCCCCCTGACATTCCCAGCAGCAGGACCCTCGCAGACCCTCTCCGGAAGGCCGTGTCCGCTCCCCCCGCACTCCTTGCTCTCCGGCCGAAAAACGCTTTGCATCCCTTGCCGTCACTTCCCAAGCTTCTGCCTCTTGATTAAAGCAAATTGTGAAAGCAATCGACTCTTGTGTCATGTCCAGTGTTCTGGGATGAGCACCGTTCTTTTCCTGGCCCAGACCAGGCCCAAACCAGGCGTTGAGAAGCAGCTCCGTTTGCAAAACTAGCTTCTCAATTCACCCTAAGTCTTGAGTACGTGGGGAAAAGGGCAGTTCCGCTGCAAATGGCAGAGTCTGTGTGGAAAGCTTTTCTGCCTGTCTTCTGAGATTCAGTGCACATAAACCAGGGGTTCAGGGGCGCAAAGGCTACACTGGAACTCCAGGGTAGGGTGTGACGCCCCCTATGTCCACCCTCACAGTGGTGGGTCTGTGTTTGGACTGGCGGCTGGCCCCATGGATAGCTGATCCAGAGCTCCGCCTAAAAGCTGGAACAAATGCTGCTCTTAAGGTCTCCTAAAAGTTCTGTCCTGCTTTGCTCTTGCAATGCCAGACTTGAGCTTCCTTTATTCCTTTATGACTTGAGCTTCCCATGTTCGATCCTCCTTTTCTTCTGCTGCTTTGACTTTCCCCAGCATGTCTGTCTTCTCCAGGGAGTCTTGTCTTCTCATGGTGTGTCCAAATTAAGACAGCCTCCATTTTGTCATTTTGGCTTCTAGAGAGAGCCCCAGCTTGGTTGGATGGCTGGCCCTTTTGTTTACCTTTCTGTTTACAGGGTATTCCAGCAGCATGGTTTGCATGCATCAATTTTCTTCCTGTCTGCTTCTTCCCCGTCCGACGTTCGCACCCACACAGAGTGATCAGGAATTCAATGGTGGGAAACATCTTGGCCTGGTTTTCCCGTGAAACATCCTCAGGCTTGATGATCAATTCTGGTTCCCTCCTTGTTCCCCCTGGAACAAGGAGGACTGGGCTGACGTATATACAATCTCCCACAATTTCAATTTCTTCATGTTGACAGTAAAGTTTTGCCATTCCTCTGCAGCCATGATCTTTGTTTTCCGCAAAAATCACAACTACTGTCCTGCTCTTGCACTTTCTTTCCCTTTCAACAGAACTGCAATGAAAGGGGTCACCAGCTGCCTGGGTAGAACCACCTTCCCTGCAGTGCTGGATTTCTGCTTGCAGGGAGTTTACCCCGTTGCTGCTGCTGCTGCTGCTGCAGAACCACTTCCCAGAGAGTTCTTTCTGCCAGCTTGGAAGTTTATCTCAGTGTTCTCATATCTGATGCTTCGGTCATGGGATTTTGACCAACTATGGCATCATATTCCTGGCAGAAGAAGGCAATGACTCCAGATCAAGGTGAAAGAAGGAAGAGCAAAAGCAGCAGAACTTTAAAAGGACAAAGGCATGACTGCAGAGTGCAGAAATTTACTGTCAACAATGAAGAAATTTCTCGGCTCAGTCTTCAGCTCAAAGGGAGGCTGCAGCCAAGAAACTCAAAGCAGGCTGCGGCTTGGATGGGCTGCCCGGAAGGAACTGGGAAGAAGACTGCAGGTAAAGACACGTCACTGGAGGCCAAGGCCGAGTTCACCTGCTGTTGCGTTCCGGATCACTTTGGCTGGCTAAGGGAGTGGGACGCTGTGGGGGAGAAATCAAAGGTGGACGAGGAAGAGGACGCTTCCCACCTGGGTGACCTCCAGATGCGTCAGGCCACAACTCCCAGCTGCCTTGTGGAAGCTGGGACTTGTAATCCAATGCACCTGGAGGGCCCTCGATTGCAGAAGGCTGCTCCAAGGGGGGGGGGGGATTGAGAAGAGAGTCCCAGCAGGTGAGCTTGTCCCGCAAGGTTCTTGCATTTGCCAGAATTCCCTTTCCTCCATGCAGCAGAAGGGGAGGGAAGTGAGGAGTGTCTTTGCAGGAGAGGAGGAGGAGGAGAAGCAGCAGCATCCGCTGCCGCCACCACCACTGCCAAGCTGGAAAGGTGCAGAGGAGGACAACAAGGGTGATCCAGGGACTGGAGACAAAGCCCTGTAAGGAAAGATTGAGAGAACTGGGCATGTTCAACCTCGAGAAGACCGAGCGGAGGCAGGCCAGCAGCTACAAGGACTTAGGGCTGTCCCAACGAGGAAGGCCAGGCCGTGTTCTCCGTCATCCCAGAGTGCAGTGGGCTCAAGTTGCAGGAGGCCAGATTCTGATTGATATCAGGAAGAACTTCCTGACTGCTCGAGCAATACAGCAGTGGGACCCCTGGCCTGGGGAGGTGGTGGGCTCTCCCACCCTGGAGGCTTGCAAGACGCAGCTGCACAGCCCTCTGGGAGGGATGTTGCATCTAGGAGTCCTGCACCAGCAGAGGTTTGGGCCCGATGGCCTTCGTGGCCCCTTCCATCTCCACTATTCTATGAATTTGTGGTGCTCCTTGTGGCTCCTGAAATGTCTCCTTGTTTACCCTGCTCCGTCATGCAGGGAAGCTCAGAAAAACGCCAGACCAGCTCAACCACAGCTCTTCCATTTCTCGAAAGCACCTCCTGTTCTCTGCTTGGGTTTCTGTCCCTCCTGGTGCAGCTGGCGTTGCCCGTGGACATTAAGGAAAAGGCAGCATAGGCAAAAGGGGGAAAAATCCAGATGCATCGTTTAATATTTTAATGCATCAGCCAGTTACATATCCTTGCTTCCGATTCTGAGTGAAGATTTTGATTGGAGGAAGCAACACCCCTGCTCTCAGCATGGCTCCTGGGCTTCTCTGGCTCCGGTCTGTCCCGCCAGGTCGCCCTTGGGCTCACAGCCATGCAAGCTCTGAAAAGCCACATAGAAATGTTATAATAATAATAATAATAATAATAATAATAATAATAATAATAAAGCAGCCTTCATCCTTCCTCCTCCCAGTTGTGTGTCGGGAAGCCTCGGTGGCACCGCAACAAGGATCACCAGGGCCAGCCAGGAAAGACCCCTTTCGCCTTGGGCCTCAGCAGTTTTACTGAAAGATCACCCAGGACCCCTGCAGTGACTTACGAGAGCAGGCAGTGGTCTGCACCACCAGCTACAAGCTTTCAGAACACGCACAGAGTGTTTTGTGGAGTCCGAGCCACATGGGCCCAGCAGCTGGGCAGCTGATGACGAAATAAGGGGAACGCAGTCGGAAGAAGGTGAGGGGCCTGCAGAGGGGGCTCAGGACAGTGGCATTTGAGGGCAGGAGATCAACATAGGGACCACTGAGGCACGGGGATTCCTGTGGGTCTTGGCATGCAAACGAGGGCGCTTGCAGTGCTGCGAACCTGGCAGCCGGGTCAGTTCTTCCTGATCAGCAACACAACAGCCCTGGCAGCTTCTTGGGGAAGCCATCAGCTCCCAATTCTTAAACCAGCAGCAAACGCCAAACAGTAACCTGGCCTGGAATGTTTGGGTCCCTCTTTGAGAAAAAGGGGTGCAAGCAAGTTATAACACAAAGACACATAAGCACCCCTTTCCTGCCAGGATTTATCTGAATTTTCCCACCACATTTTCCAACCTTTGGGAGCCTTTCTTAATCCTTTTCTTGAAAGAGGTTTGACACCCCCAATCTTATAGAACTTCCTGCTCCCCCCCCCCCCCCGGGGGGCCAGCAAAATACTCCAGGACCAGACAGGAATGGGGCTGGGGAAATTGGTTGGCTTCATATTTCAGGGCAAACTTGCCAAGTTCATCGCGTTGGCTGACAAAGTCCACCCAAAATTTGCAATCAAGTATTGCGAAATCTGGGAGAAAATGCATCCGTTTAGAAATGCATGCAAAAATTGTGCACATACATTTGAAATTATAGAAAGAGGCATCTATTGAGGGAAATGCAGCGCAAGAGGCTTCGTTCAGTGTGTCTTTGGCAGGGGTGGAATCCTTGCAACATTGGATGAAGCACAGACAAAAATGGTATACTTTGAAACCTGGGCCTGAAAATCAGTATGGATGTTGAACAATCTTCAGTACATAGGAAAGCACATCTTTATACAGAATCAGTCTCTTGGGCCATCTAGTTCAGTGCTACCTACACTGACTGGCAGCAACCAGCAGCAACCAATCTGCTGAGCTGAAAGTCCCTCCCAGGCAGGCATTCTCCAAGCCCTCCCTGGAGATGCTGGGAATCTAAACTTTGAACCCTGCACACAAAGCTGAGAGCAAACAGGAACAGCTGGAAATTGAGGAATGGCCCAAAACTGAGTTTGTTCCTGCAGAGGCCTCCTGCCAGTGTGGTTACAATTCTGCCCTGCGGACATTCTATCTGCACAGAATTATATCTTTAGCAGAATTAAAAGGTTTTGTGCAGCTCAAGCGGTGTTCGGGGCAAAGGGAGTAGGACATTGGGGGGAAATGGGTGTTCATTTGGTTGGAGGCAGCCCAGAGAGAAGCTGCAGAGCTTGGCCATTAAATCCGCTTTGCTTCAAATAAACAAATAAATAGCCTCAAAGGGCAGGAGATCTGTTCACCTGAACAGTGAGAGGTGCCTTCTCCGACTTCAAATGGATGTATTCCAGCAACTGGATTTGGGGGAAGAGAGAGAAATATTTTTTGTCACAGGAAACATTCACCCATCCCAAGCTCCTGGAGAAGTGTGATCAGGAATTCTTAATCAGCTGCTTGAAAGTGGTGGAATTTACCAAATTTTGCTCAGGTGTTGCATCTTTAGATAGGAAAAAAAAAAAAAAAAACCCTGGGAAGTCCCAGCATGCAGACTGGGGGATTCTGGGAGTTTTGGGAACTTTTTCTATCTAAAGGCATGTCAGGATTGTGCTTTTAGAAACGGAACGAGTCAGAAGGGGTGTCTCAGGCCATCTAGTCTGACCCCTGGGTCCAGCCAGCTCTGTTCAGGCAATGTGGTTGTCCAATCTCTCCTTGAACACCCTCCCTGATGGGGCCTCCACCACCTCCCTCGGAAGCCCATTCCATATCCTGGGGTCCTCCCCATCGGGAAGCACGTCCTGACATCCAACCTGTAGCCCAGTTCCTTGGGCTTTGCCCCATTGGAGCACATCCTGCCCTCCACGGCAGGGGGGACCAGGCCCCGGCCCTCCTCACGACACCCCCTCACATACCTCTAAGTCGCTCAGAGATCCCCTCGGAGTCTCCTCTTCTCCAGGCTGAAAAGACGCAGCCCCCTCACCCTCGCCTCACATGGCCTCCCTCCCAACCCGGCTACCCTACCTGTGACCCTGCACTGAGCCGATCCGAACCTAGCAGGTGACAGTGGAAAGTAAGAACGCAGCTGCTTCGTGCAGGGAGACCCAGTTTCTTTTACCGGTTACAAATGTTCAGATGGAGCTTGGGGGGGGGGGGAGGGACCCCCTCTTCAGCAGCCTGCCTCTTCCATTCTTAGCAGGCCTCCCCGAAGCCGCCACACGTGGCCAGCCCTGAAATGCACCATGGCAGGGCTGGACGGCCCCCGCAAATGGTGTAACCAGAAGGACCTCACGCGGGCTTCCTACTCACCACACTCTCCATCTTCTCGAGCAGCTGGCTGGAAAAGAAAATACTGGAGGTTGGGGGGCAGGAATGAGGGGCCCATCAGAGGACCCCCGGGCAAAAACGGTTTCCGTAAAATCAGAGCGCTGCCCTTTCAGAGCCCTAATCTGTCCACGGAACCGACGCGCCATGGCTTCCTGCGTCTGTACGGTCCAGCAACACCACCCCACGCGGACGCAAGATTTGTGCGCTAGTCCGTTGGAGTCGGCCAAGACCAAGGAGAGGTTCAGACGTGCTGGATGGAACTTTTATGTAAAAGTTATTTGAACGGTTAATTTATTATTATTGCATTTATAGATTTATTTATTTATTTATTTATTAGAACATTTCTATGCCGCCCCTTGCCGAAGCCTCGGGGCGGCTTACAACACACTAAAATACAATAAAATACAAAAATAACAATATAAAATTAAAATTAACAATATAAAATAAATAAAAAATATAAAATATAAAAGAAGCATTTTATATATAAAATATAAAAGAAGCTATATTTTAATATATAGCTGAGATGGTACCAGTTTTTAAATTATTGATTGTATTTTTATGGATGTTGTGAGCCACCCCGAGGCTTTGTTGCGATGGGGGTGGCATAGAAATGTTTAAAATAAATAAATAAATAAACAAATAAACTGCACTTCCCTTGAAGGAGCAGGTTCATCACATGGGACCCGATCCTGCGGTGGCCTCAGAGCCTTCCACCAGCTTTGGCTGGTGGCCCAGCTGTGTTCTGGTCTTACCTCCAGGCTGGATTACTGCAATTTGCAGAGTGTGGGGCTGCCCTTGAAGACTGTGCAGAAGGTAAGCACAAGCACAGCCCTGCTGGATCAGACCATTCTGTTCACACAGGGGCCAACCAGCTGCCCATGAGAAAGCCACAAGCTGGAGAAGGTACCTCCGGCCCATGTTCCCCAGCAGCTGGTGTCTTCTGCCTCCGATTCTGGAGCTGGTGCAGAACCCTCCAGCCCAAACAAGGAGGTATTGAAAGACTTCCAAGACCCAGGAACTCTGTCCTCTTTCGTTATTTGTTTTTTGGCGCCAGCCTAAGACCTTTTTATTTAAAACTTATTTTAATTGTTAATTTATTGGTATTTATAGGATTTTAAATCTTTTAAGCCGAGATGCACTGGGTTTTAATATTTTTATTGTATAATTTGTTATATTTGTATATTTTGTTCTTGTTGTGAGTCATCCCGAGGCTTTGGTGCGATGGGGGCGGCATGAACATGTTTTAAATAAATAAATAAAACCCATCAGATTGGTGGCCAGTCTCGTGGAAGTGAATCCCGTAGCTTCAGAACCTTTCCTTGGGACCCCTAACTCTTGACCCAAGCTGATATTGTAGTTGCCGAAAAATCTGAAGGGGGGAATGAGAGCCCTTCTGGTGCAGTGCTTAAGGTGGCTCCAAGCTTATTATTATTATTATTATTATTATTATTATTATTATTATTATTATTATTATTATTACATTTTTATACTGCCCATAGCCAAAGCTCTCTAGGCAGTTGACAGCAATAATCATAGAATCATACACTGAAGTCACCCATCCCACTTCTGCCCAGGCCTGATCCTGCTTAGCTTCCAAGATTAGGCAGGATCAGGCACTTCAGGTTGAAGCTAAGCAGGCCAGGGGCTGGCCAGAGCTTGGAGGGGAGACCTCCGGAACCACAGGTAGCCACCTTGAGTCCCACCGCGGGAGAAAGGTAGGAGATAAATATAACACGTAAATAACATTTCGGGCCTGGGAAGGAGGAGCTCCGGGTTCTGGTCCCCACTCAGCTATGGCGCTCGCTGGGTGCCTTTGGGCCAGCCACCGCCTCCCAGCCCAGCCTACCTCACAGGGTTGTTGTTGTGGGGATAAGACTGAGAGCTGCAGGAGGAGAATGATGTGAACCGCCCCGCAATTCTTGAAGGCAGGATGTAATTACAGGAAGGACATATTTCCTGCCTTTTTCCTGCCTTAGGAAAAAGGCAGGATATAAGTCGAAAAATAAATAAAATAAAGAAATGGAGGAAAGAATAAATTCCAGAGAAGGAGCACACTCACCAGTCAGCGTCTCTCTGCAGCTGAGCAATGCTCTCACTCAAAAGGCTGCCTTCCATCACCTGGACAAAGGACAGGCTGACCTCGGGGGCTGCTTGCCCCCCAGGCTTTGCTTGCCCCCTGCGGTCCGGTGTCAACCCGTGGGTGCAAAACGAGGGCTGGAGCCAGAAGAGGGTCTCCCAACTCGTGCCGCTTTGCCCAGCAGGGCGCCCTCCAGACGCGGCGGGCTCAGCCCCAGCACCCCCCAGCCAGCCTGGGGCGAGGCCGAAATGGTGGGGGACTGGGGGAGAGGTGGCTATGGGGCGTGGCGGGGGCCCAGAGCGCCTTCCCTGCTGCTCGGCACCGTGTGGCAGAGTCCGGAAGGGCTGGAGAGCTTCTGCCGGCCCGTGTTGACCACAGTGGGGGGGAAGGCCCCAGGGCTTGACTCCCGCCAGCCCCCCTCCCGCGGCTTGGCCCCCTCCCCAGAGGCCCCGAGCCGCCTTACCAGAAGCCTTCCTGCACAAGGCGTGTGGCGCCAGAATTCGAGCAAGCTGCAGCTCCCACCGCACAACCGACCGTTACCGGTGGCAACGTCGCCATAGTGACAGGCTCATCCTGCATCTTCAGCAGCGTTGGGGCATCTGGTGTCCCTCGTCCCCTGATTTTCAGCGACTTGAGCCACCTGGGTGGCCCAGGGGGGGGGGGGGGGAGAAGGCATGGCGAGAGCGACCCACAGTCTGGTCCCACAGCCCTTGCAGGGTTCCCCAGAGCCAGTTGCTCAAGTGGCCCCGTGGGAAGGGGGTTTTGGCTTCCCAACAGCTTCAGGCACCACTGGGTGTTGTCCTACTGACTGCCTTTGGGATAAAATGTGTTTAATTAATAGGATAATAATTTGCCCCTCACTGCTGGGAAGCCTCTGAGAGCCACTGTGGGGTAGTGATTAAAAGAGTGGGACTGGGACTCAGAGGATCCGGGTTCGAGTCCCCGCTCAGCCCTGGAGCCAATGGGTGACTCTGGCAGGCACAGACTCTCAGCCCGGCCTCCCTCACAGGGTTGTTGTTGTGAGGATAAGATGGAGAGGAGGAAGAGAATTGTGCAAGTTCTTTTAAAAAGAAAAAGGTGGGGCATAAATCAACACACAAGCCCACCTGGGGGGTTCCGACTTTCGCTTAATTTGCTTAATAGGATCTCCCTGAATTAGTGTATCCTCTTTCACTGTCCATGAAATGAACACAAGTTTCATTAACAAAGGTGCACTTGACTTTGTTGATTCTGCTTAATAGTAATGGCCACCAAACGTCCCCCCCCCCATAAATATGCCCCCCCGCAGGGCCTTGAGACTGAGCAAGGGTGGCCCCAAATGCTTTGTGGCCTGAACTGAGGTAGCAGCTGCTGCTCCTTCGTGGCACAAAGTGCCTCTGAACATGCCACCAACTTGGCTTGAAAGCAACGTTTGTATTTCAGATCAGTGGTGTCAACAGGCCCACAGACAACTGGCCTGGAGGTGCTTCTGATGGCATCAGGCTCTGAGGCTTCATGTGGACTAGAAGCATGTATCCGATTTCCACAAACAAACTGGTCAGAGAAGTAACTGTAAAGAAATGAATCCTAAAACAGGATGAAGTCACAAACACACAGTACTGACACAGGGGCATGTTCTTTCTCATCAAGGGTTAAAATAGGGATAGAAGGAGATTTCCAGAAAGCTTCTCGCATTACTACAGTGTACATTGGTTAAAGGCCCGTGGGTTGCACAAATACAAGGATACAAAGGTTGAATGCTAAGCTGGCAGGAAGAATAGTTTTGAAGGTTTTCTGCAGCAGCGGCAACAAAGGCTCCCTGCAAGTAGAAATCTAGCACATCAGGGAAGGGGTAGCTGCTGGATGTTGCTTCTGTCTCCTATGAAATTGCTCCTATTATTCAGTGCATCTTTCAGATGGACTGCTAAAACAGTTATCCATGGTGCCAGAACTCCATCCGAGCAGTAGATTCGCCACCATGCAGCATGGAATTAGGGGGCAACATCCAGTAGGGACACGATGCACCCTCTTATCGGAAGTACAGGGTTCCATGCACAGAGCTCCAGAGAGAGACAGGACCGGGGGAGAGAAGGTTCTGGCCCAGATTCTGCCATTTGCAGTGGAACTGCCTTTTTTCTCACATGATCAAGACCTAGGGAAAATTAAGAAGCGAGTTTTGCAAAGCCTGATTCCAACCCAACCCAAAGCGGCCCACAGCTGTCCTTTTGCAACTGGACTGCCAGATCAGCATCGGCCCGGAAGCCGAGGCTGTGAAACGCACGGCACACCCCCCGCCGGGAGAAACCTCAGCGTGAGGCCACACTGACCGCTGACCTCAGGTGCCCGAGGCGGGGCACGGCCGTTCCGCAACAGAGGGCCTTTTCCACCCCAAGCTTTGCAACACCTTCCCCAAACACAGTGCAAGGACACGGTTGCAAAATCCACCTGCCCGGAATATCGAGGTCACTGCTTCCATGAAGATCAAGGTCCTGGGGGATTCCAGACCCTCCCTGCAGCCACCCCCCCCCAAAAAAAAGGTATGAGCCAATTGCACGTTGCTCCTTTGAGAGCTTTGAGGGCATCCGTGGGTCCTTGGGCACTAGAAAGATTTTCCCTAGAGCACTTTATAAATAACCACTCAACGCGAGAAACGCCTGACACGACTGAGGTGGGCATGAAGCCCAGTCGGGGAGCGGTCCTGTGGGCTCGCCATACTGGGGGGTGGGGGGAGGGTCCTGTAGAGCCCCTCCCGGCTCCAGTGCGAGCCTTCCCCAAAGAAGCGCCCCCCCCCCGCTCCCTCTGGGTCCGCGCCCAGCCGCTGGATGCCGCAGGACGGCGAGTCTCGGGCGCCGCCCGCCGGCAAGAAGGGGCAGCGCAGCTCCGCGCGGAGCCCGGGCGCCTCGGCGGCGGCGCCCGCCTCCCCCCTCGCCCCGCAGAGAGCGCGCGGCCCCGCGACCGCCCCGTCGGAGCGCAGGGGGTCCCGCCCCTCGGAGGAGCGGCCCCCCCGGAGCCTTGGGGCCCCCGAGCGCGGAGCCGGCAGGGCAGGACAGGGCAGGGCAGCCCCGCGCGGCCGTCCCTGGAGCCCCGGCAGGCAGGCGCTGGCCCCCCACCGGGCCGGGTCCCCGCCGAGGCCCCCCGTGGCGGCGAGAAGCGCCCCAGCGCGGGCCGAGGACCCGCTCCGGCCAGGGGACGCGGGGTGGGGTGGGACGGGGGGCTGCCGGCAGAGCCCGCACATCGCGGCTGGCCAGGAATGGAGCCGGCCTTTGTGGGCCCCCAGGAGTGGCCGGCAGGCCCGGTGGCTCTTGGGCGCGGGGAGGCTGCTGTGGCCGAAGGTGTCTTCAAAATGTGTTGAAATGTGCAGAAAAGGTAAAACGGAACAATGCCGTTCTTTGGAGAGGACGCCATTAAACTCTGTCCGGCAAGCAGCCAGCCCCAGCGGCAAATTAAGGCCCTGCAGCAAGGGGGCACTTCAGCTGGCCCCAAAGGGTGGCGAGGTTGGCACGGGGGGGGGCTCAGTGGGGCACTTGTTGCACAACTGGAGAGCCCCCAAGGAACAGGCCCTCCCCTCCCCAGTGGCTGCCGGAATCCCATCACAGGTGAGCAGGGGGCGGATTTTGGGATTTTGTTCCTCGTCCCAGTGAAAGATGCCTTGTAATTTCGCACCCCTCCAGACCCTCCCGGGGCGGCTGAAACGGCCCCTTCTGCATGGACCCGCCTGGTCTGGGCCAGGAAAAGAGCGGCGCTCATCCCAGAGCACTGGACCTGACGCAAGAGCCGATTCCTTTCACAATTTGCTTTAATCAAGAGGCAGAAGCTCGGGAAGGGACGGCAAGGGACGCGAAGCGTTTTTCGGCCGGAGAGCAAGGAGTGCGGGGGGAGCGGACGCGACCTTCCGGAGAGGGTCTGCGAGGGTCCCGCTGCTGGGAATGTCAGGGGGCGGCTCCCATTTTTGGAAGGATCCTGGGGAAGCTCACGGTCTCCAGATTTCGGAGTAGTATCCACGGCTAGGAACACAGAAGGGAGACAGAGGTCAGGCTGGGAGCAGCTTTGGATGTCCAAAAGTCTGTGGTGTCAAAGGCAGAGGAGCCCCAGATGTTCCTTGTGGAAACACCAGCGTGGCCCCTTACTCTGCCGCACGAGGCTCACGGAGATGCCCCCTCCCCCATGGCACATGCCCCCTCACCTTCCCCCCGCCCCAGACAACCAAGGGGGGAGAGATTCCCCTCGTGCCCAGGAGCAGGCAAGCACTGGGGGTGCTGATGAGAACGGGGAGGGGGCTGGGGCCGTGCCTGCAGTGGTGCAGAGAGGGCGTCCCCGCTGAGCAGGGCTGGGCCCGCGGGGGGTCTCCTGGGCAGGGCCTCCGAGGCCGGGGCGCTCCAGCGTGCCCCCAGCCTGCCGTTCTCAGCAGCCTCCCCTCGGGCTCTGCACCAAAGCTTCCCTCCAGGGCCTCTGGCCGAACTCCTCCCTGGTCCCGGGGTGGCTGGCCCGACCCCGTCCCCTGGCACGAGCAGGGGGCCTGGACTGCGATGGGGCCCCCTCCCTCCGTGATGGCCACCGCCTGGGGTGGTCTCCAGTGCTCGTTGCACTCTTCCCTGAAGGGGGGGGGGGACTATCAGCGGCTCCTGGCCTTGGTGGCTCTCCGCAGCCTCCGGCCTTTGCTGCAGCCGGGAGGGCTCGGGCAGGAGGGGGCTGCTGCCTTCAGCCCCGCCGGGGGGTCCCGTGGGCAGCTGGGCTGTATGAGCGGAAAGCTGGACTGGGCGGCCCCCTGGCCGGATCCAGCTGGGCTCTTCCGATGCGGTTTCAACTTCCGAAAAGAATCTCTCCTTGCTGTAAGGACAGCCACGGAAAGGGCTGCCAAACACCAGGCTGGCCCTGGAGGAAGGGGCTGTTGGTTCAAGGAGGGTCCCCAAAACTTGGGCCATGGACCGGTCCCCTCCGTGGCCTCTTGGGAAACGGGCCACCCAGGAGGATTCTAACTTCAAACGATCCAGAGTCTGAATGCTCTTGAGTCAAGATCACTCCACAGTTTGAACTGCAAGCGAGTGAGGAAAATGCCGTTGCGGCAAAATCATCATCAGTTGTACACCCAAGTAGAAAAGACGAGATCACAATAAAAGGCTATTGCTTGAATGTCCCGAATCGATTCATCTGGAATCGATTCGCCTTGTCTTGAATCTATTCGTCTTGAATCGATTCTGGACAATGAGGCAGCCACTGCAGCGCAACCAACAATGCTCAAGATTGAGGATTTTGTGAGGGATTAATGGCGATGCGTATTTTAGTGTAATATTTTTTTATTTAAACCTTTGCCATATTTTTTGACCACACCTCATATATAACCTCAAACGTAATTCATTTCGGGAGGTTATATTTGCCGTTTAAATTTATTGAAATAGGTATTATTTATTTATTTATTTATCTGGGAACGCATTCATGCACTTTTCGTTATTTCCAATGGGGAAAACTGATTCGGACTTTGAATGATTCGGCGTTCAAACGGCCTCCTGAAATGAATTAGGTTTGCCATATGGGGCACCGGTGTAATTCGCTTGAATCATGCGAAACCATCCACCCTACCTCCACCCCGCCCCATCCCCGGTCCGTGGAAAAATTAAACTGGTCCCTGGTGCCAAAAAAGTTGGGGGCCACTTGCAATCAGCTGATGGGCGAAAGGGGAGCCGCTGCTAAAGCTGCACAATCCTTGTACAACCTGCAGTTACTAAATAATGCAATCAACGGATAACACATTCCAGAAGCTTCTGTGTGCATTCAGCTGCCTGGGTTTGCACAACCAAGTGTGTGAGCAAGCCAATGACTAATGCAACCCACCATGTGTTCCATTCCCCGAGCGATTATTTATTATATGTATTTATTATTATTTATTTAGGGCATTTATAGGCCGTCCATCACTGTCGTCTCCGGACGGCTTACGAATTCTGCCATTAATGCACTGCAAAATTAATGGTTTGCACCACCAGTCCTCCATGGATATTGAAACGGATATCGTGCTTAATAATGGGCTCTGTCCAGAATTATTTGCACAAGTGGCTGTGCAGCTTTGAGCAATCCACTGCTTGCAGAATAAACGTGCAAAACTAGTGTGCAGCTCGCCTGATCCTGGGAATGTATTGGCGGGAAAAGGCCCCACACGCGCCAGTCAGGAATTCTCGTTGGGAGGCCTGATATTACCTTACGCAACAGCGCATTACCGTTCCACACGAGCCGTACTTCTTCAACAGATATGGACATCTGAGTAAGTAGCAGCTCCCAGCGCGGAGGTAGCACTCATGCGCGTTCCGGGGTTCTTTAGCCCGGCCTGCACGGAAACGCACGCAAGGCTCAGCGCTTGGAGGGATCGGCGCTTGTCGGCTGAGCGAGGAGGAGGCGGCAGGCGTGGGGAGCGGGGCGCTAGAGCGCGTCTGAGCGTGCAAAGTGTGCACGGTTCAGGCCCCCACAGGAGTCTTGCTCTCCCCCTGCCCCTCCTAGCCTGCTCCATCCCACTCCCTGGCTCCGGCCGGGGTCGCACGACGCAGCAAGCCCGCGTGTCGACGGCACAGCACGGGCACTCGGCGGAGCGCCCCTTCCTTCCCCGGGGCCGCTCCCCCCCTCCGCGCCGCGTGCGCGGACCTGCACCCAGGCCCGGCCACCCCGGAGGCGCCGGTTTCCCTCCGCGCTCCCGCCGCCGCCGTCCCGCAGCCCCTCTCCGCCGAGGGCGCCGTTCGAGCAGCGCGCCCGCCCGCTCCGCACTGCCGCCAAAGGGCCCCGCCGGGGTCCCCCCTCGCCCCGGGCTGCCCGCGCTCGCCCGCCCCGCCCCGCCCCGCCTCCTGCACCGGGGCCGCGCCGCTCGCCCGCTTCCGAGCCGGAGGAGGGGGCGGCCCGGTCGGGGGGCGGGAGGGGGCGCGTCGCCCCTCGCCGGGCGGGCTGGCCGGGCAGGGGCGCCGCCTGGAGGGGCTCCGAGGGGGAGGAGGCGGGCGCCGGGCCGCCCACGCCACGAGCCGCTCCTTGCGGGGCCCGGGCCACACGACGCCCCGGCTGCAGGCGGGCTCCGCGCGTCGGGAAGAGCGCCCCTAGTGGACGACGGGCGGAGCGGGAAGGTCGGGCCGCGACCGCGTGGACCCGCTGTGCGGAACGGGCCCTCCAAGGAGGCTAAAAGATGGGGCGGCCCCGCCACCCCAGCAGTTCGATGCCCGTCTGCGCGTGTCCAGATTCTGCCCGCTGAGGGACGCGCTTCGCTCAGCCGGACTGTCTGCAGGAGCCGGCCAGGTGCGCCTTTACCCTGGACGTCTCAAGTGGGCCGGCCACTACAGCCGCCATCACTCTGAGCCACCGTGACCAGGAACCAGCCCCTTTTCCATTTTCCCCCCTTCCCACCAGAGCAGCGCCTGCCCCACATATTTTCATTAGGCACAAGGAGTGCCCTTTGGGAAGCCCCCGACGCACCATCGGATGTTGGGGCAGCAGATTCAGAACGGGAGGTGGAGAATGATTTACCCGCCGGTGGACGGACCGCTCGGCTTTACACCAAGGTCCCGCTTCACTCGGGTGGAAGGTCACTGCACCCCCCACCCCCCACCCACAGGCCCCTCTGTGTGACACTCCAGCCAGGGCTGGGAGCCAGACGCCAGGCCCCCTCCGGCGTGGGTTGCGCACTCTGCGGTTTTGTGGTGGAAAAAGCAGTTAGCAGCCGGCTCAGCGCTCCACATAGCCTGCCGGGGCACGGATGGACGGGAGGGGGGCTTCCTGCCTGGGGGTCGTTTTGCAAAGGGCTGCGCTGAGAACTGCGAAAGAAAGAGACCTCGGCGCTGGACAGCAGGCTAAAAATGAACCAGCGATGCGATGTGGCTGCCGAAACGGCAAATGCTGCTTGGGGATGTGTCAATGGAAGTATTACTTCCACATTTATTTATTTTATTAATTTATTTTTCAATTTATACCCTGCCTTTTTCTACAAAGGGCTCAAGGCAGCTTGCATCATTCTCCTCCATCTTATCCTCACAACAACAACCCTGTGAGGTAGGCTTGGCTGAGAGTCTGTGACTGGCCTAAAGTCACCCAGTTGCCTCCATGGCTGAGCGGGGACTCGAACCCTGGAGTACTGTGTCCAGTTCTGGGCACCAAGATTTGGGAAAGATGCAGGAAATACCCTGGTATATGCCAGGTTTCTGTTGCATTCGTTGGGCGTTCTCTTCCATCTGCAGACATCTGCTAGGCTGTTTCATGGCTCTCAGCTCCACGGAGAGGGCGCTTAGGAGCTATCATGTCAGCCGCCCGGGTCATTTCTGCATTCCACAGAAGGGCCAGGGCTTTGACAGGAGGGCCAGCCACATCAGCCAGAAACTGCCCCCCCCCAAGCCCTCTGGAGACCCTCTGGATCCATTAGCCTCCGGGGCGAACCATCTTCATGGGTCCCCCACCCTTGCGGAGGGGAAAAGCCACCATCGGTCTGAATCTCAGCGAGCGGAGACCTGCCCACGGCAAGGGGCCACGTCGCAGCCCCTCGCTCTCAGAGCACCATCCTCACATCCGGCCGAGAAGACCAAGTCTGGCACAAGTCCTGCCATGTGCTGGGTGGGTGGCATGTCGGGAGAGTCCCAGGGTTGTCCTGCAGACCATGCAATCCTGAGCCGTCCCAGGTAGGGCGCCCCCAGCATGAATGTTGGAGTCCCCCGGGACCAGCCGCCTGGGGGATGCCAACATCCCACCCGAGACCCCCTCCGTCAGCTCAGGAAGGAAGTCTGATGGGCAGCAGGGTGAGGGACACACCGGTTGTGCCCGGCACATGGCGCAAACGCTCCAGAATGGTTGTCAGACAGACTGGGTGCGCGGAGAGAGAGAGACAATTCCTTTAGGCCACGGCGGTTCCCCCTCACCAGCCGCCCTGTGTCCCCGGATGCTGCTCCAGGTGCTTCAATGGGCACAACTGGGAGAGGCGAACCTTTAAGTCACCCTTAATGAGAATGACAGCTCATAGCTTCATTTATCACACAACAACCCTGTGAGGTAGAGTGCGCTGAGAATCTCTGCCTAGCCCAAAGCCACCCAGTGGGCTCCAGGGCTGAGCATGGACTCACACCCAGAGCTCCCCAGTCCCGCACCTGAACCCCCATGCCAAGAACCCTTCCCATTCAGCACCTGGGCAGGTGGGGTGGAGGCAGGCACCGGGCTGCCCGAGGCATTTTGCTGCGGGAAGTCAGTGCAGCTCTGACCCCCCTCCTCCCCCAGTTCCATGTGCAGATCAAACGGACTGGCACGTGGCCCTTTCTTGGGTGCTGGATATGGAAGGGGCCTTTGTCCCCCACACCCAAAGGGTTGCAGGCTGCTGAGGGGCACCAGGCAGGGAGTGGGTCAGATACACCTTGCCTCCCACAGCACCTGCCAGGTGAGACAGCTGCCTCACTTTGCCCAGCTGCAGTGCCAGCCCTGGGCAACAGGCACCTGAGCCCCTTTCAGCTCAGGTGCTTCCAGGTTTCCCACTGGAGCAAAGCGAGCACCTGCCTGCTTCAGGTGTGTATCAAGGAAAGAGCTGCAGCTTTGGGTAAAGGAGCCCAGAGGGGAGGGGGCAAGCAGCGCCCCATGCAGGGATGTCACCTTGCCCTGCCCTCCCGTTCGCCGTGGGGCAACAAGGATCCTCGTGACTTCACCCCTCACCTGGAGAAGCCAGGAGCAGCAAGGAGAGCACAGCGAAGAAGAGATGGAGGAGCTTCATGGCCGGGAAGGAGGAGGGCAGCGATCCCCGACGGCAGGTCTCTGAGTGTGCCAGGGCGGCGGGCTCCCGTATTTGTAGGGTGCCGGGAAGTTGTGACATTGGGGCGGTTGGAGAAAACCGTTTGGAAGCCATAAGCTGATGGAGACATTTTGCAGACCTGTTTGTCAATTCTAACCATTTCCTTCAAGGGAAGGCACGACTCCTGATCTGTTGACACCTCTCTCTCTCTCTCAATCTCTCTTTCCACCCCTCCCTCCAAATTCTCCCATTCTGCAATTCTTGTTTGGAAAACATCTATCAAAAAATGAGGATTACGTTTTTTAAAATCTGTCTTTTTGCAAACAAAAAAGTCACCTTGGGAGAATATACATGTAATTCCAGGTAATAATTTGGTTATTTCCTCGAAACTAAAAAAGATCAGCATGTACTGCATGTTGCAGCCTTAGAAAGCCAAAAAGAAATTGATAAAATTTCTTAGGATATAAATGTGATTTCAACAATGATAGCAATGAAATGCATCTGAACTCATGCAACGAGGGTGGGGAAAAAGCCATGGTGTCAAATATAGACCCCCCCCTTCCCGAATGCTCCCTTCTCCTGCTGCACGTCTTTTCCCCCAACGATATATTGTTGGAGGTTTTCCCAGTGTTTCCACTGGAGCTCAGTTTTTCAATTTTTCCTTATTTCTTGGATAATGACTCATGCCAAACCAGGAATTTGGGGTATGCTTTTTTTGGGTTGTCTTCCAGAGTCTGTGGTCACAAGTGTGCCTTCCTTTCCGCATTTTGCATTTCCTGCAAAATAAACAAAGTCTAATAAACTTTTTAATTAGGCTTGTGTGCTTGAAGTGGCCATATCTGTATACCGCTAACTCCCCGTGAACTTTGCCGATGATTTAGCGGAAGAAGAGCTATTTGCAGAGGAGTTGCCTCTTTAACTCTCCATGCCACAAGAGAAATAGCTTGCCCTCTCCTCCAAACCCCACATCCCTGGAGCCCGTGTTTAGTTTCCCCTTCCGAAATGCACGGCGCCCTCCTCTTTTTCTAGTTCAGTCTCTGGCGCCACGCTATCCATGCTGTGAGGGCCAAAAGATGACAAGCGCTGTCTCCTTTCGGCCGTCCGAATGCTCATCCCATCACTTGCTGCCTCTGGGAGAGAAACGCTCCCTGGTGCCTTGCTCAGAAAGCTCAAACCCTCCGCAAATTGGCAGGAAAGCAAAGACTCCAGGAAAAGAGGCAGATGCATTGCCTCCATTTGTCCTGGTCGAGCACCAGGCTTCCCCCTCCCCGGGTCTCCAAGGATGCTCTCGAACTCTTCCATGCTCTGGAGCAGCTCGCCTGGAAGGGGCAAAGCCTCCGCAGCCTCGTATCCGGACCAGCTAGACAGGGAGGGCAGAAGGAGCGCTGCGCTTGCTCCGAAGTCGCTCTGCTGTGATGCACCATCAGGTCCTCTCTGACTTATGGCGACCCCATGAAGGAAAGCCTTCCCGATGTCCTTCGGCTCAGCTGTTCCGAATTCTAGGCTGTGGCTTCTTTTAGGGAGTCCGTCCATCTCTGATTTGGCCCTCCTGTTCCCCTTCAGCCTTTGGCTTGCCCTGGCACCAACTGCCAGAAGGGGACAAGGATTTCTCCTCTTCGCTTACCCCTGGCTTCATATTTTTTTTCCTTCAGAGCCTCGAAAATTTTGGGGCCAGATGTAAACTAAGAGGAGAAATTCTCACCCCTTGCCGGAAGCTGATGATCTTGCAAGGACTTGGCAAAAGCAGCCAGGGGCACAGAAATAACCCTGGCGCTGCACTTTCCTTTGCTTCCTTCTCCCATGCACCCCCCTGGCCCCTGCTTCAGGCGCTCCTGGCCAGCCTTCCAGGAACCCAAAGCCTGGAATCTTCCATCTCCCCTGGAGGGATACCTTCATCCCACGGTTTTGCACAGTTAATCCAAGCCAGGCTGCAAAGTGAGAGATGGAATGGACACAATCTCATGTTGGCTGCTGAAACCTTACCGGGCCTGCAACAGCAGTGGTGTCTAGTGGTTAGAGCACTGGACGGCGTCTCAGAAAAACCAAGTCCTGCTGCGTGCATGGCCATGGAGCTCCCTGGGTGATTTGGGGCCTGCCTTTGCATCATGGGACAACCTACCTTGCAGGGCCGGTGTGAGGAGAAAATGGCATGTGCGAGAAGAAACTGGTGTTTCTTGCAGGAAACAAGGCAAGATGCAAATATAACAAATGCATGCAAATAAATATATGCAGCTCTTGTTGACGCTTGGATGCCAGTGCCTCAGGCCTCCTCTCGCAGAGAAGTGCTGGTCAGCATCTGCCGTCAACCTGGAACAGGAAGTGGGGGATAATTTTAGCTTTGTCTGCTTGCTTTGGTATTCAGCAGTAAACAGCCAAGACGGGGCCTTGCTCGCTCGCTCGGAGTGCAAGCGAGCAGGGGTGGAGAAGCACTGCGAGTTCCAGCGTGAGGAAGGCCTCCACGTAACCCAGCGCACCGTCTCTCACTGAGAACAGCCAGCGCGCCAGGTAAGCCAGGAGGTCTGAAGGGTGAGGTTGTGGGAGGCGATGCTGCATGGGAAAGGCCACAGGGAAGACTGCCGGACTGGGGCCAGTTCATGTTTGCGCCGTTATGCGCTCTCAAGCTATATCTGAATTATGGAGACCCTACAAATGAGCACCCCTCCCCCCACAAACAGGCCCTGCGCTCAGCAACTCGGCTCAGCTCTTGTAAACTCAAGGCTGTGCCTATTCTAAATATTCAGACACCAGAGAAGGGAACTCAACTCTAAAAGATTCAAGTGGACGCCTTTCTTTTCGCCTGGCTGCTAAGAACAGGGGCTAAGAACAGTTTAAACATTCCTTCAAGCCATGAGCTTGCTTTTTCCTCTTCCCTCCCAGTGTCTCTTTCCTCACACATCGAACCTCTTTTAGATTGGAGGCCTGAAGGCAGGGACTGTCTCGGTTGCTAATTTATTTTAAGCTCTTCTGGGAGTTCTTTTGGTCTGAGCAGCAGGATAAGAAAAAACCCACAGCCTCATCTCTGAGCTTGCCGTAAAGAGTTGCAAAAATTCTGCAATGGTGTCACCTGACGCAGTTTGAGCTCATTAAAGGACCGCTTCAGCCTTTTCCTGCCTGGTGGCCTCCAGATGCATCCGACTACAACTCCCATCATTACAGTGGGGTGATGGGGGATGTAGTGCAACCCCTCTGGTGGGTATCCTCTCTTGTGGGGTGGACTGAGCTATGCAGAAGGATGGTTATAATGACCCATACAGGGGTTCACCCTAGTGCATCTTCCCTTCCTTGGCCACAACTTTATCTTCAGGAGCCCTGCGAGGTAGGCCAGGCTGAGCGGGAGCAACTTGGCCCAGCTCGCCTAGCAAACTCCAGCCTTGGGGCAGGATGTGATGACCCCAGTGAATGCACACAACGAGGGGTTAAATAACAGGGCACCCTTGTGATGCAGCTGGGGATGATGGCCATCCTTCCCGTGACTCGATGCACAGCATCTCTGGGCCAGAACTGACTGGGGGTAAAACACCCCACAACCCTGGCAACTGGGGGCTTTCTCGTGCTCAGGCAAAAGACTTTGCTTGAGATTCACGAGCGGGGAGGCTCTCTGTGACCACTAGCCTTGCTGGCCATGTGCTCCCTCCTGAATTGGAGGCGGCCTGCCTGCACCCCCCAGTTGCTGAGGAGCTGCTCTCGCACTCATCCTGCCTGGGGGTTCCTTGGGGGTCCAGGTTTGCCTCCATGCACAGAGCCCTGGACTGGAGGGGCTGCCGGCTGGAGCCAACATGGTTTATGTTCCAATCTACTTGGAGTGGCAGCGGCAAAGGGGTCTTTTGCATCATGCAACATACATCCCCCCCCAACCCCGGAGCAGGCGCCCGTCTCTGACACAAGAAGCTGGGGAGCCCACCACACTGGGCAGCAGAGGTCAGCCCCCTGGGTGTTTTCCAAGACCCCGACCCCTCCAAAGAGCCCGTCTGTTCTCCTCCATCACCCCCTTCTCTGCCCTTCGGGGCGTTGAAGCTGGGGTCCACGAGGCAAAGAAGAGGTGACACGTCCTTCTGGAGCGAGTTGCCAAACAGAGCAGCAAACGGGGGGGGGGGGTGCATGGGAGAAGAGCACCCCCCCCGGCAAACCATACCACTTCCTTCTGTTGCATGTACAGAGCTGACTTGGGAGATACCCTATGATGTAAGTGTGTTTTAAAATGCAAAATTGCCGTTGCTCAGAGTGGTTCGATTTTTTAAAATGAGTCTTGGGGGGGGGGTGTGAAGAATCTGATGGGAGGGGTGAGCATCTGACAGATTTCCATGAGCTGCCCCCCGACGCTTTCTAGTTTGCCAGCCCTGCGCTGGCACCAATTTGGTGTGATACAAGTTGAGTCAGCTGCCAAATTTCCATCTCTTAAGAAAGGCTACGATTTGCTCATTTTATAAAAAGCAATAACAGCTACACAAACAAGTGTAAAATTGGCTTCCCTGTACAAATCAACAGCCAGATTTATTTATTTATTTATTTAAAGTTTTTTTAGACTGGCCCTTACCATAGTCTCAGGATGGTTTAACAATAAGACAAAACTAAAGCAAAACAAAGCAAAACAGAACATCCTAATCAACTTCTTAAACAATCAGCAATAAAACCCAATTTAAAAACAGTCAAAGCTTAAAACATTGGGAAAATAAAAAGGCTTTAGCCTGGCACCGAAAAGAATACAGTGACGGTGCCAGGCGAACATCTCTGAGGAGCAAATTCCACAATTGGGGTGCCACCACAGAGAAGGCCCTTCTCCGGGTAGCCACCCTCCTAATCTACTTCAAGGAGGGCTCCCAGAGAAGGACTTCCACCCCAGATCTTAAGGGGCGTATGGAAGGACACGTTCCTACAGGTACCCAGGATCCAAGCCATTTAGGGCTTTGTAGGTCATCACCAACACCTTAAATTGGGCCTGGACTTAAACTTGTAGTCAGAGTAGGTGATAAAGAACCAGCGCTGAGTGTTCATACCTGCCAGTCCATGTTAACAACCTGGCAGCTCTATTCTGAACCAGTTGAAGTAACCAGACGGTCTTTAAGGACAGCCCCACGTGGAGCACAGAGTTGTATCACAATCTGTTTAAAATTGATCGCTTTGCACAAATTGGTAACCCCAGAGCCCATGGTACTGGTGTGATTGGTCTGTCAACGCTGATTTGTACAAATTATCCATTTTAGGCAAACCGCACCCAATCCGCATGCTTTTCGGGTGCTACTTGGTGCAATTTGTGTTAATTTACACTGATGGCATAACTTGACCCAACTTATGCCAACAGCACAATTTCTGCAAATTCACTTAGCATGGCTTTAAAAAAACGTACAAGCCATGGCTTGTCTTAGAAATGGAAAAAAATAAACTAACCAACTCTTCGAGTGTTGGATCAACAGCGGGCAGGAGGTCCCTCAAGCTCAAACACGCAGACTTCTCGGCATTGGCACACCCCAAGGAGCTCTGGGCCTTCAAACCTTTCTTGTTCTAACATATCAAGAATGTACCAGCCCTCGTAAAGCAGAGGTTGGTGGTGGGTAGTCAAAGAGGAATGTTAACTCTGTGCTTCCGCATGCACTTCCGACGCTTGGGCATTTAAAGGATGCCCTTGCGAGATGGTTAAGTCCAGGATCGACCATGTGGACGTCCAGCCGATCCTTGAACACCCGCACTGATGGGGCCTCAACGACCTCCCGTGGAAGCCCATTCCATACTCTCGGGGTCCTGACTGTCAGAAAGTGCTTCCTGGCATCCAAATTGAACCTTGGTTCCCTGAGCTTGTCTCTGTTGGAAGGTGTCCTGCCCTCCTCCATGGGGGAAAACAGGTCTCTACCCACCTCCGTGTGACACCCCCTCACGTACCTATACATTGCAAACAGATCCCCTCAGAGTCTCCTCCAGGCTGAAAAGACCCAGTTCCCTCAGTCTCTCCTCATATGGATTCCCCTGCAAACCAGCCACCAACCTTGTGGCCCTACGCTGCACTGACTCTAACCTGGCTCTACCCTTCCTGTAATGAGGGGTCCAAAACTGAACACAATACTCCAGTTGTGGGTGCACCAGAGTCACACAGAGTGGCAGCAATACTTCTCTTGATCTAGAAGCCACACTTCTGGCTATGCAACCAAGGGTGGCGTTCGCCCTCTTGGCCACCGCATCGCACTCCTGACTCACGTTCAGCCTGCAGTCGACCAGCACCCCGAGGTCCCTTTCACAAGTGCTGCTCTCCCCTAAGCTGTACTTAGGACACCCATTGCTGTGCCCCAAATACAAGACCTTGCACTTATCCCCCCTGAACGCCATCTAACAGCAATACTGCCCATAACGGGGCTCCCCGCCGACCGTTTGTGCAAGCAGATTCTGTTACTGCACTTTCAGTCAAATTCCCGCAGTCGTTCCGTTGAATTGCTTCACTGGACAGGTGAGAGAAGTTTCTCTCCAGCATACCGCTGATCACAAGATGCAATTCTCAAAACGGAAAATAAAGCCCCCGCAGCGGGGAGCAGGTGAGAGGAAACAGCATTGCACAAATAGGTGCTGCTTGTCTCAAAAGGGTTGGCCTTGTATGGGAAAGGAGGAACACTGTCTTAGCAACTGGTATTGCAGAGGCAAATTTTAAGGGGCGGTTTAGCTGAATCCTGTTCAGATTTTGCAAGCGTTTCTGGTTGTTCTGTGGGAAAAGCACAATGACAAAGCGAACGACCTGCAGTGCAAAGTGGGAAGGTTCTGAAGCTGTTCTGCCATTAAACCTACAAAAGTGACGAGCTCGTGCCCCAAAATGCCTGCCTGCCGTGGAGGATCCTGAAAGAGAGTTTCCTAAAAGAAGCAGATCTCTTCCAGGTGCAAACGAATCACAGCCTGGTTGCCTGGAGGGGGCCCTTAGCCCACCATCTGTGGCCACATGTGGGACTGTTCATCAGCCTGCCCCTAAAAATGTTGCCAGAGTACAATAGCAACTGTTTACATAACAACATTAAAAACAACGGGTCAGAAGGGACCTTCCAGGTCATCTAGTCTGACCCCTGGCTCCAGCCGGCTCCACTCATGACATGCCCACCATGTGCATGTCCAGCCTGTCCTTGAACACCCTTCCTGATGGGGCCTCAGCCACCTCCCGGGGAAGCCCATTCCACACCCTGGGGATCCCAACTGTCAGGAAGTGCTTCCTGGCATCCAAATGGAACCTTGGCTCCCTGAGCTTGGCTCCGTCGGAGTGCATCCTGCCCTTCACTGTTGGGGAAAAAAGGTCACAACCCTCCTCTGCGTGGCCCCCTTAACGTACCCGTATGTCACTAAAAGGTCCCCTCAGACTGTCCCCTTCTCCAGGCTGAAGAGGCCCAGTTCCCTCAGTCTCGCCTCATACGGCATCCCCTGCAAACCGGCCACCAACCTTGTGGCCCTGCGCTGCACTGACTCCAACCTGGCTCTATCCTTCCTGTAATGAGGGGCCCAAAACTGAGCACAATACTCCAGTTGCGGGCGCACCAGAGTCGTATAGAGTGGCAGCAATACCTCTCTTGATCTAGAAGCCACACTTCTGGCTATGCAACCAAGGGTGGCGTTTGCCCTCTTGGCCACCGAATCACACGGCTGGCTCATGTTCAGCCTGCAGTCAACCAGCACCCCAAGGTCCCTTTCACAAGTGCTGCTCTCCAGCCATTTGTCACCTAACCCGTACTTATGACACCCATTCCTATGCCTCAAGTGCAAGACCTTGCACTTATCCACACTGAACGCCATCCTGTTGTCCTCGGCCCACTTCCATAGTCTGTCCAGATCCTTTCGGATCTGGAGTACCTGCTCCTCAGTTGTGGCCACTGCTCCAGTTTTAGTATCGTCTACGAATTTGATCAGCAGACTGGTCACCCCTTCTTCCAGGTCATTGATGAAAAGAATGAACAGGATCGTTCCCAGGACGGAGCCCTGGGGGACCCCGCTTGCCACTGGCCACCATCCTGATGATTCCCCACTAATAGTCACCCTTTTCGGTTTGCCAACCATGCCCTAATGAATTTATCTAGTGCTTTCAGAGCCTATTATATGTGTATTTTCTGTAATTCCTTACTGTAGGCTGTTGGACTACAACTTCCATCAACCCCAGCTGGCATCACCAATCATAAAACAGGAGCATAAAATGGTGGATTGGAAGGGGCCTGAAGGCCCCTGAGTCTGACCCCCTGCTCAGTGCAGGGCTCCCAGGTATAAACACTCCCTTCCAGGTGGCTGTCCAGCCGCCTCTTGAATGCCTCCCGTGTGGGAGAGCCCACCGTTTCGCTAGGTCCTTGGCCGCATGGTTGCACTGCACCAATAATCAGGAAATTTTTCCTGATATCTAACCGGTATCTGGTATGTGTTCTGTACATGTATGTATAAAGACACATAGAAATTGGTGCATTCTGTTGAAATTTGCAATACAATAAATGAAAACACACAGAACCCTGTAAGTTTCCATCCCATCTATCCAGGAGAATATTCCTATATAGATAAAACTCTGCTGCAGAGAAGACCTGGCAGTTCCCTCCAGAGCAAAACCAGGTGCGGGAAAGAGTTTGGAAGTCTTGTTTAATCTCTTTTCTGCCTCACATCTGACAGGTTAGGGAGGCTGAAGAAATTGTCAATGGATTTGCTCAAATGCAAGGAGTAAAATTCCGGTTAAAGAAAAATCTATTCAGCATCAGTGATCGGAAAAAAGATGCGTGGCAGCCCGCCCCATAGACTGAACCGATTCCACAAAATCTTTGAAACTGCAAACATCTGCAGTTCTGTCTTCTGGCCGTACTTGTTTTAATGTTTATCCACAAAAATTCTTATATTGCATTTATAGCCTGCCCTTTTCCTTCTTGTGAGGAGCTGAAGGTAGCTTACAGAGCTCCATTTTATCCTTACAACAACCTTGTGAGGTAGGGTGGACCGAGAGTTTGTGACTGACCTAAAATCATCAAGTGAACTTCATGGCCAAGTGGGGACTAGAACCTGGATCTTCCAGGTCCCCATCCTGACATCCTCCCCACCCCATCAGAAGCTCCTGTAATTATAATACCTGTTACTGTAACGATATCAGGGCACCAAAGCAGAGCAAAGGCACAGTTTGTCACCCTCACTTGGAATGGGCCTCCTGAAACCACCCCAGAGCTCCTGTAATTGTTAATGTCACAAAGCCAGATCAGAGAGAGGGCAACCCTTCCCGCCCTCACTCCGAATGGATAGACATTTCCATTCCATTTTAAAATACTGGCAGAAACATTTTCTCAAAATGCCCTTGTTCTGGTTTAACCACAACAGAAAAATTTTCCACTTTCAAAGTCACGATTCAGATCTCCGGAACTCTTTCCCATCCAAAACTGAATGCGCAATCTCGAAAACATATTTTACTCCTAGAAGAGCAGTGCTTTGGGAAACAACCTGTCTTATCAGACAATCAGGACTGATGCAACATTTTTACGTAATTGCATGCTGCCAGAAACCTGGGTGGTCTATTAGCATGGCAGCTGAGAACATTAAATCTTAACATTTAATCAACATTAAAAGGAAAGTGGCTTTTGCACAGACCCAAAATATCGGCGCGTAAGACCAACTGCCATTCCAGACAGGAAATGCAGCTGATCCTGTTTGCTCTTTGGCTGTTCTATTTACAGTTAACATTTCCAGCCCTCTTTACTTGCTGAAAAGTAATCAAGGAGGTGTGCAAGAATTAAAAACCAAAGGCACAAAACATTGTATGAAAATAGAATATCAATAAACATTGTTTATTGCTGGTCGTCTCAAGAAGGCTTTCTGAAATAAAGATATTTTTCAGGAGCTGTTGTAAGCAACCCAATGCTGGTACCACCCGATTTCCAGAGGAAGTGAGTTCTGTTGAAATTAGCCCAACTGTTTCTCCTATTTTTATTTTTATTTTATTGTATTAATTTATTGTAAACCATCCCGAGACGTCTGTGAGGGGATGGTATCGATTTTTAAAAATTAAATAAATAAATAAACAAACAAATAAATAAATAAATAAATAAATAAGCAGGAAGATGTTTGGGAGATATTCTCCTTTTGGGAAGTGCATACTTCTGCATAATTGCACACAAACACAGGTTCAGGGAATTAAAAAAAAGATCTGATTCTGTCAGTGAGCAGACTACAGAATGAAAGGTGCCTGACAGCCCACAAAATGTAAGAGGAACAAGTTTAACAAACACTGCACATTTTTGCCTGACGCAAAAGACAAGGCAATATTCCAAAACAGGCGAATTCAGCTTAAAGCTGTAACTTTCTTCTCTCACTAAGCTGTGAGAGAAGAAACCGTCTAGAATGGGTAAAAAGGTTAGGAAACCACCAGATGATTGGCAGTTGGAGAAATAGGGCTGGGGGCAGAGGAAGGGGGCTGTGCTGAGTTTCCACACTCCTGCTGGCAAGGGGACCCGATTCTGAAGAAGGTTCCAGCACCAACTTCTCTGTCCCCAAAATGGACTAAACAGAGACAGCACTTTATCAGGAAAATTAGAGACCGTCTCCAGTAAATGGGGACAGGTGGAACATATCTGAATATATCCACAGAACTGCAGAATTCTAGCCCTGAAAGGGACCCTAGAGGTCATCTAGCCCAACCCCTTGCTCAGTTCAGGAATGGTGCAGGTGCAGCACCCGGGTGTTCCGCAAAGGAGAGCTCAGTCCAAGCCGGCAGGTTCCTCTTATGTTCTTTTGAAGCTGGGGTGCTGAACCTCTTTAGTTTAAGATCCTGACGGCATCTTGGAGAAAGTCCGGGGGCCACATTCCAGCGGTGCCTGGCGGGAGGGCCCCAAAAGACCTGCCTTGGCAACATATTGCAGTTGAGAGAGGAGAGGCAGGAAATTCCCCTTCTTCTGGGGGAAGTTGGGCACTGCCAGAAACCCAAAAGGAGGGGTGGGGCCAGGGAAAGGGGGCATGGCTAAATGAGGACCTTCAAGGGGCTGGATTGGAGGGGCCCTGGGTCGAATTTGAATTTGGGGTGGGGCCCTGAGGCTCCTGAATCCTGTAGGAAGAGGAGACCATTGTGGGTTTGCTCTAGAAGCAAGTGCAGGGCAGAGAGTGGGCCGGTCTGAGGGCACCTGAGGCGTCTGCCCTAAGATGAAGCTAAGCATGTTTGGGGCTGGCCTGAGCTTGGAGGGGAGACCACAAGAGGGACCTGCATGTGGCCGCCTTGAGCCCCGCAGTGGGAGAAGGGTGGGATATAAATGAAATAATATTGTGGAGAGTTAATCACTTGTCTCAAGCAGGATTTTGGTAAACTGCACTCCTTCTGCGACCAGGAACGGCGGGGCAGGCCAAAGCCATAAGCAGTCAGAAGCAGGGATGCTCCAGAGACGATCTGTGCTGGGAGACCAGTGTTTTAAGAGCACAAGAGTGTCACGCTCTTTCAGGATCTCTCAAGGAGGGCTTTTTTTGTCGTAGAACGCACCGCAACGGTGTTCTGGCACTGTATTTTGGACGGGTTTTTACTGATTTTTCCAATGGATTTTTCATCTCCCTTGTCGGGTGTAGGCAGATCAGCTGTAAAAATCATTAAAATGGTGCCTGCGGGCTGCTTGTGTATCGGCGCTGATTGTGAGGGCGCTGCTCGGCTCGGGATGCTGCTCGGCTTGGAATCGGCCGTGTGGTCGCACACTGAGTGCTTACTGCAGGCAGCGCCCATTATGTTTATGTGTGTGTAGAGTGACTGGCTACGTGCAAAAAGTAAATAAGTTCTTTATTTCAAACAAAGTTGGGGAATTGAACATCTTTTTTTTAATTTTTAGTGTAAAAGTGTGACCCCAAATTTAAAAATGAAAAAAATTACTAATTACTTCTCAACCACCGGTCCTGCTAATAAAAGATTACCCTAAAAAAAACCTTAAATTAAAGATTAACAAGATGTGAGTTCCGGCACTTTTTTTTTTTTTTTTTTACAAAAAAAGCACTGCTTTCAAGTGTCACGACCTGGGAAAGTTTGGAGGACTCGAAAGTGCCCAGTTCACACTTGCTGCCTGGTACCTCCCGTTCTGTCAAAAGCCATTGTGTATTTAAAAATGGCTGTATTAAGCAAAACAAATTGAGTGGCCCATCTTCATTCCCAAAGGAAAATGAATGCTCCTTGCTAAGAAAAATGCCAACAGCCCAGCTGATCACTGCATCAGTCCCAAATAGAAGCACAGTGGGAGAAGATGACATTTAGAACAAAGTTCCCAGAGAAAGGAGGTTTCTATTCTCCGGGAAATGGCTGGCAGCCGCGAAGAATCTCCGCACGGCTCCATTTCATTTGTAACTGAGAAAGCACCAGCCAAGCAAGAGGAAGAAAGAAAGGGGCGAAACGCCGAACGCGCAGAGGTTTGCCGATGCATGATGCGCCCGCCCAGGGCCCAGCTCCAACCTGGGGCTCACTCCAAATTCTCCTCCTCAATTTTCAGCTTATTTTTTCTTCCTAATCGAAAAATCCATCTCTAGTCCTTGGACTCAGCAGGGAGTATTTTATTGGAAGCTCTCAGGGGAAGGTTGCAATGATCTAAAGTACAAAATGCAACTTCAGAGAACAGTTTAAAAGTTTAAAATCAAATGGAAGTCAAGGCAAACCAACAGAGCAAATTAAACTCTCGCCGTGGGGCAAAGGAGACTGGAAGACAGAGGGAGCAATCGATCCCTCTGGCCGTAATGTTATTTGGTGATCTGGCCCTGAGGTCATGCGATCTTGAAGCCGAGGCGCCAAACGCTGAGTCCCCTCCTTTGGCGTGGCGGCCGGCACAGTGTGACGGATCGCACCAGCTGTGAGCTCCCCGGCATTGCAGATTTGGAAGGGGCGGAAGGGGTGTGCCCGGAGGAGGGCTGGGGCGAAGACCGGGCCAAGGGCCCGTGCCAAGTTGTGGGGGTGCCCCAGCCGCCTTCCCTCGCCACTGGCCCCCCTCCTGGCAGGGCACCCAGACAGCTGCCCAGGTGAAAGTCAGGCTGCAGCGCACGCGGAGGTGGCCCTGTTCAGTTCAGGGCACGGTTGACAGGACCGAGCTCCGAAATGCCTGGGAAAGACCTGCAGCCTGCACCGAAAGCATGGCGTCCCGTGTCCTCCCAGAGCATAACTGGAGTGAAGTGGGAATTTGGGATGAAGAAGAAAGGGCTGGGACTATGAGCCGAGGTATCCGGAAGGTGGTCTTCCCTCCCTGTCTGAAGTGCTGCAGCCAAGTGGCCAAAAGGGCTGGAAAGGGCTATCTGGCCGGCTTGTGGGGCAACAGGAAAAATCGCCACGGCTGTTCCCTCCCCAGTGGTCATGAGTCTCCAGGGTGAGAGTGTGCCTGCTCTTGGAGTGTGCCCTCTGAGAGTTTTCTTCATTATACTTAGATCTTGCCTTTTGACCTTGCAAGGAACTCAAGGCAGCTTACATAGTTCCCCCCCTCTCCTCCTCACCCTCACAACAGTCCTGCGAGGTAGGTCAGGCCGAGCATCTGTGGCTGGCCCCAAGTCACCCAGGCAGCTCCAGGGCTGAGTAGAGGCTCAAGCCTGGACCTCTGCCGGCTAGATCCTGCACTCTTCCCCGCTACACACGGAGTAGCACCGTGGCTCTCTTGTCTCTGGATTGAACGGTGGGCAAGAGCCAACCAGGTGTGACAGCCTGGATTTAGCATTTGCACCAATTTGCCCGCTTCCTGGCCAGCCATTCTGCTGCCAAATCACTTCCCGCTGCAGCCGGACGTTCAGCACGATGCCTCTAGCTGGCACACCCACCATGTGTGGAACTACATGCCCCATCATGCCCCCTGGCCATGCTGATGGGGGATGATGGGAGCTGTAGGGCAATACTTCCAGAGGGCGTTGAGTTAGGGAAGACTGGCCCATGGGAAGCAACCCTGGCTATGCCCCTCAGTCTCAGGTCTTCCCTGCTGTGTGGAGCATGGTCTTTGGAGTCAGCACATCCTTTGATCAAGTTGGGTAAGCCCCCCCCTCCACACAGCCCAAATTCCCTGCATGTAGAAAACTAGGACAGTTCTGTCTTAAATTCCTCCTTGAGATGCTTGCCCTCTGTGCGGGGATCTGTTCCCGCGTAAGCACTTCCTCCCACTGCTTTCTGCATCCACTGGCCTGTGATCTGCAGCCTGAAATCAGACGTCCTCTGGCTGAAACCTGGCTCAGCACCATCTGCTAATTAACAGCTTTATTTCCAACGAGACCTTAATAAGCTATAATCTTTTTAACTGCAGCAGCTGGAATCCTTTTGATCTGCTTCAGCCTGGCACCGCCCGGGGGAGAATCTCCTACCGGCACACCCCGAAGTCTGACGCGGCCTGCGGATCAGTCATCAATTGCTCTGGTCATGCCCCGGCTTGTGTCAAGGGGAAGCCACCTCAAAGGAGGGAGGCCCCGCTGTACCCAGGTACCCTCAGCAGGGAAACACGATGCTGCAAAATCCGTTTTGCTGGAGCCTCCATAACTTCTGCGGTGCTTTCCATCAGGTGATCAGATCACAGATCCTGGTGGATTTTTTTCTGGCCTCCAGAAAGGGGTGAAAAACAGTTGCATCCATTGGAAACTGCAATTTGCATTTTTGTAGTGCCATTTGTGCTATAAATCAGAGCTTTGACGCAAATGGGGCCTGAATCTTGGCGTAAATGAGTTCGCACTCTTTGGAGCATTGCGTTGCATTGGCAAGTCTGTTGTGTAACTCTGGACACAGCATGTTCCCTTGCAAATATCCCCGTCAATTTTATCTTCTTACTTTACTGTTAGCTCATCATCTTCCTTGTGTGACAGGGAACGTGCCAATTTCGTTTTCCCAAGTTTTTTCTTTAAACACTTGGGAAATTTGTACAAATCATGATGCCTGCAATTGGTGCACATACAGAGCACAACAATTTGTGCAAATCTGCTGAACTTTTTTTAAGCTAGTGCAAATCTTGGTCGTCTTGGAAAGCAGAAATATGCACACACAATCAACTCGTATCAGATTGCAGCTGGGCCCCTGTGGGGCATTTAGACAAAGTCTGGAGGGAAGAACTGGGAAACCTCTTGCATTTTCACCCCACAAATATATTCCTCGCATATCCCTATCACACATCTGGTGGTTCGGTGCAGTCTGGAGAGCTTTACAAGAGGACTCAGATGAAGTCTTTAGAGAAGGGATCTATCCAGAGCTGTGACCCGTGGTAGCTATAGAGTAGCTACCCCATCAGTGAGGATGTTTGAGGACAGGCTGGACGTCCACATGGTGGGCATGTCGTGAGTGGAGCCGGCTGGAGCCGGGGGTCAGACTAGATGGCCCAGGAGGACCCTTCTGACTCACGCTGTTTCTATGTTTCTATGCTTCTATCACTCAAGGGATCATTTGGAGGTGTTACTGCCACTCCATACGACTCTGGTGTGCCCACAGCTGGAGTATTGTGCTCAGTTCTGGGCCCCTCATTACAGGAAGGATATAGCCAGGCTGGAGTCAGTGCAGCGCAGGGCCACAAGGTTGGTGGCTGGTTTGCAGGGGATGCCGTATGAGGCGAGACGGAGGGAACTGGGTCTCTTCAGCCTGGAGGAGACTCAGAGGGGATCTGTTGGCGACATGCAGGTATGTGAGGGGGTGTCACACGGAGGTGGGTAGAGACCAGTCCTCCCCTGCAGAGGAAGGCAGGACGCGCCCCAATGGAGCAAAGCTCAGGGAGCCAAGGTTCAGTTTGGATGCCAGGAGGCACTTCCTGACAGTCAGGACCCCGAGGGTGTGGAATGGGCTTCCCCGGGAGGCGGTTGAGGCCCCATCGGTGTGAGTGTTCAAGCACAGGCTGGACGTCCACATGGTGGGCATGTGGACGTCCAGCCTCCGGTGAGCGGAGCCGGCTGGAGCCGGGGGTCAGACTAGATGGCCCGGGAGGCCCCTCCTGACTCACTCTGTGTCTATGTTTCTATGACTACTCTGAGGCTGCATTCTTCGGAAGATGCCACATTCTGCACCAGGTCAATGGTCCCTCTGGTTGAGTATGGGCTGAGTTGTCCAGCAGTAGCCTCTCCCGAGGTTCCCCGCAGAACCCCTTTCAGCCCTGCCAGGAAATGCCTGCAGCTGAACCAGGAACCACAGAAACGGAAAGCAGTCCCGGCCCTTCTGCAAGCCAGACTTGGGGCATTTATCATGAGCGCGTGATTCCTCACTCGTGACTGTTGGCGGGGTCTTTACAGGGCGTCATCTTCTAGGGTTGGCCAGAAACGTCGTGGAATTGGTCTCTCCCGTGCTTGCCTGTTCTTGCAAACTGAGCTGTGCCGATGCTTGCAAATGCCTTCTTTCGCGTGAGGTGCTGCACTACGAAGGCCACAAGACATGGCACGGAGGAGGGACGAGGCTCGTGCGGGCTCCCACGGACGCTGGGGACGTGCCCCAGAGCGCAGGCTCAGGGCCCCAACAGCCTGCACCAGAGCCAGGGAGCTGAATCTCAGGGATGCGACAGATTCCCACCCCAAGCAGATTTTTCTCACGTCCCTTTCGGCATTTTCCAGGGCATCTCCTATCCTTTTCCGGCGTTTCTGCAGCCTGCTCAGAGCAGGGAAATTCTGATATGATCTGGCAATCTCACCGCAGGAAGCCCATGTGCTACCACAATTTTGCTGTGTTGTGGTGCCACTTTGTGGTTGTGTAACAGAGTTTGTGGAAAGGCATAAAAAGAGCAAAACAAAACAAAAACCCAAGGAAAATGCTGAGCTTAATCCCACAAAGATTCCAGAAAAGCTCATGGTGCATTTGAAACAAGGTGCCTGCAACAGTAATAATTATTAATAATCATTGTGTATTAATAATGATTACTGATATAATGATGATGATGATCTCAATAGAAAAGTGGAGGAAGAGGAGGTTCATTCAAACCACATTCTGCAATTTGTAATGGTCTTAATGGAGTAATGTTTTTCTTATTGTAATCCTTTGCCTGAACTTGATCCGATACACAATAAAGCCAGCCGTACACAAGATCTGCTGTGGGACCCGGCCCAGCAGGTGCGGTTCGAATGCCTCTCCCCATGACAGTTGCTCATCGATTCAAACTTCTGCAGAGCTTTTCTGCTCATGCACCTTCACAGGTGCAGGGAGAGGAAGTCTTAGAAGAGGAAGTCTAGGCTCTGTGCCTAGAAAGATGGGGAAAAGTCACTTTCTCCCATTGTGTATTGGATTTCTCACTTGGCTCCCTTTGATCAGAGGAAACGCACAAGCGAACAAGCAAAGGTAAATTTATTGCAGATTGTCATTAAAACACCACACAATCTCACCTCTGCACCAACAGCCACAAACCCTGCTCTTTTGATTCTGTGTGGCTGCACAAATTATGTGTATGGAATTTTCTTTAATAACAAAAGGAGCGTGATGTGAGTTCCCAAACTGACAACACGAGCAGTCATTGGACCGGGATTTTCTCCCCCACAAAGCAAAAGGAAAAGACTGATTCCGATGTTAGTGCAGAGGTTGTTCAAGGCAGTAATTGTGATGGAACCCAAGGGGCAGAATCAGATCTTTGGGGCTTGTCTTCTTGGTGGTGGCTATGAAAGGGACAGTTTTCTCAGGAAGGTGTAAAACTGGGGAGGGTAAGGACGGGTATGATATAATTTGGGCTGTCAGGAAGGGGAGAATTATTTATTTGTTTCTTTTTTATACCACCAATAGCCAGAGGCTATCTTGACTATTCTTAATTATGACGGGAAGGCCCAAATGCCAGACATTTGACCTAACTTGTCTCTTTGGATTTGACCTCTTTCTAGTCTTCATCTTTTTTTATTTGTTGACTTTATGTTTGCCTTTCCTTCTTTAAGCAAAAGTTAGCAGGTGGGAGCGAGCAGGAGCTCTTAGGCTGGCTTCTGGATCCAGGTGATGAGGCTACCTGGAGAGGACCTGCAGGTGAAGCCTTCTGAAATGGAGGCAGAATCCACAGTGGGTTTCCCCTGAGTTTGAACTGCATGGGAGTGCATTCCTCCTTGATCTTCCTGAGGAGACCTCCTTCTCATTCCTTTTACCACCAGAGGTAGGCCAGCAAGGACTTGGCAAGGTCTTCTTCGTGGTGTCCCCTGCTTATGAAATCCTCTTTTTAGGGACTCAGGAGACAGATCAGCTGCCTGTTCTTGCACAGAGCCAGTGGAGGCTGCTAGCTTCTGTGTCGGTGGGGTGGTATATCCACTCTGAATTTTAGCCTGGAGTTTTCAGGAGCTGTTCATGGTGCCTACAGCTTTTTCTTGGCCATTTCAAGAGAGGTGGAGCGAAACTGAAAAAGATAGGAAGTGCTTCGGGGTTGGTGGGGTGCCTGATTTTGAAACAAGATAGCCAAGAGGTTTTCTTGTGTGCAGGGTTGTTCTCAACTTTACCAAAAAGCAATCATAGTAGCCTCCAGAGCTATGCTGGCTGGGGATTATAGGAGTTGTAATCCAACCTGTCTGGAGGTCATGAGGTTGGGGAAGGTTGCCTTATTGAGTTCACTGTTAGATTTATGATGGCAAAAAGTACCCATCCTGGGAAGGTTTTGCATGAGAAGGGATGAGATACACATCTGTAAAATGAATACATAAATAAACTATAATTCAGGCTGTTTATGGTTGTTTGTGTATTTTTTGACCAGCCAGTAATCTTTTATATGGCAAAAACCATGCATGTTTGTGCTAAACTGGAAACTAATCAGTTGCTTAGATTTTTTCATATTTTTCCAATCTTAAATTTGGTTGAACTCAATATCTGAGGAGTTTCTCAGTCTTGAACTCATCCTGAATGCTGATTTTTTTAAAAACTTTGCATGAGAATCCACAATCGTTTTTTGCACTTTTCTCTTGATACATGCATTTCGCTTAATATACCATCTTTTTCAAGCTAAGTTCCCCAACAGACTTTAAAAAGTTATTTTCCCAAATATGCACATGTTTGTATGCAGGTTTCTTGACCAGAGAATTCCATTGCAAAAGAGATAAATGCAAATTTCAAAGAATAGCTGAGTTTTGGATCACACAGTAACTCAAAAGTGCAAAATTATGTACATTCTGTTTTTAAAATGCAAGGATTTTAAAAATCTCAAGATGTTAAATTAAAAAAAAACCACATTCCTAAAATGCAGACCAAACCAAAAGCTCCCTCATTTATGAAGAGTCCTGCTGGATGAGGCCCAAAGTCCATCGGGTCCTGCGTTTTCCTTCCATTGTGGCCCAAGAGATGCTTCCCGGAAGCCCACAAGAGAACACACAGGTAGAATCATGCCTCCTCCTATTCATCCCTCATTCCTGCAAATCTGCATGCAGCTGCTGAGCACAGAGGCCTTCCTTTCCAGCAAAAACTTCCTTGTTCAGAATCACAGCAAGTGTGTGTCCACGTCACCTGGGATCGGCACCCGTCGCACCATCTGCTGGCCAGGGACTCCAGAGAGCAGAACTGGACATGGGCAATCCCCTTTCTTTAGCCAGTCAAGCTTCATTCGAGCACCCCGATCATTTATTGCTGAAACGTGTGGGTGTTTCTGCTTGCTGGTGCTTGCGTTTGGCCTCAGCCAGTTTAAATCCTTGAGCCAGGCTTACTGTGGACTGTTCTGCAAAGTACCCTGGAGCAAATTTTGATTCAGTGTACCCGGGGCCGCGAGTCTCGGCGTTCCACCAGACTTTGGGATGGCACTGCTTACAATGGGCTAATCCTTAACAAGATGATGTACCACATGGGCCTGAGGGGGTGCATTTGAGGGGCATCTACACCCCCTGGGCCCAGCCTCCCTTCGTAGACTCCCCCTTTCCCCCCGGGACTAGTGGGAAAGGCCTCCCCCTCCTCAGCTCTGACTGCAGCCAATGGAGCAGGGGAGAGTGTTGCAAGCTGGGGGTGTCCTGCAGGGGGCTTCAGCGGGGGTCTGGAGGACTTCAGGAGTATCAGCTCATCTGCTGAAGTCACCCATTCCCCCAACAAGAGAAGGTTGTGCTGTGAGAGCCCACATGGCACTGGAGGTCACTGATGCATCGGGAGTAGAAGTCAAGGAGCATCGTTAAACATTCCCCCATGGATCTAACCCTCCATCTTCCAACAGATTCATGGACAAAAATTAGATCAATAGAAAGAAATGTTCTCCACACAGAGAAAATGGTGCATTTCAGGAAAGATGCTCAGCCAGGGCCTGTCTCCGTACCAAGATCACTTGCGACACACAAGGAACCTTTTGCGCATCATTTAAATTCCTCCCCGGCTGCTCTTGCTACCCCACGGCTGTTCCGCATCACCCTCTCTCTCTGCGGTGGTCAACTTGCGGGCCTCCAAATCTTCGTGACTACAGAGCCCATCAGACTTAGCCAATGATGAGAGAGGATGGGGATAGCAGGCCGAAATGTGGGAAGGGTTGGGATCGCTGGGAAAGCTGAGGTCATGTTTCTAAGAATTCCATGGATTCTGCAGCGGACCAGCTTTTTCTAGGATTTTGCAGAGGTGCTGCCCTTTAAAAAAAATTGTGATTTTATTTACTCTTAGGAAAATATGAAAAATTAAAAATGCAGCCTTCCCCGATATTTAAAGCATGAAAATAGGTTTTTTCCCCCAAGGGTTTGTGTAGTTTGGGGAGATTTGCACATTTGGGGGAGTGTGGATTTGTAAAAGTGTGCATGCATTTGTGCCAGGCCCCTATCCTGGTATTGAGCAGATAATAAAAGGAACAGTGCCGGACAATCTGCAAACCAGAGCACGGGTTTGACAACACTCCTAGCTCCCTAGTGGAGGGCCTAAGGGGGTGCGGTTGTGTCCCGTACGCCGGAGCCTGGTGCCCTTCACGTCAGCCACGTCGTGCCCTCGTGGCTGCCTGCCCCTCCCATCACGGTCCCACCGGAAGTGAGCCAAAGGCTTCCCCGGCGGCGTGCAGGGGTGTGTCGCCTGATCCCCCACATCTGTGGAGCCTTCAGCTCATCACAGCATCCTTCACGAACACCATCCTATCACGGGGATGCCTTGGCAGGCAAGTGTTGGATTTGTGGCGTGTCTCCCTTCAGGGGTCCAGGCGGTCGCATCGCGCCCGCCCTGCGGATTTCTGCCCGGCCACTGCAACCCTGCCATCTTGGACCGACAGAAGAGCTGCCGTGGGTACCGCTCTCTCCATCCGGTGGGCCCTCCTGGCTTCTCTGTCTCAACCTCTCTCACCTGAGAGCCCCTCGCGCACCCCTGCGCCTCGCTATCCCGTCCTCTAACAAAGCGAGAACCGGCGGGAGTTGATGTTCATTTTGGTCACGCCAATGAGCTTGAGAGGGGCGGAGAGGCTGAAGGAGGACGCCAGGGGGAAGTCGCAGAGCAGGTCGGACAGCTCGTCCCGCTCCTCCAGCTCGTAGGTGGCGTCATTCAGCATGCACCGGTGGAGGTGGCAGGTCTGCTCGATCTTGAGCTTGTTGATGTCGCTGCGCAGGCGCATGAGCTGCCGGGCCAGGTGCTGGTCCTGCAGACGCATCTCCAGCTGCAACAGAAGCACAGAGCAGAGAGGCGGGTAGGTGGCGTGGCCGAGACCGCTGCTCTTGGGCGCATCGACAGAGGGCCTCATGGACAAATGGGAAGCACTCAATGTGCTGGAAAGAGGGATTTGGAAGGAAGCAACACCTGCCCGGGCCTGGAGTTGTGAGGCCGTAGCACCTATTCAGCCTCGCATGCAATGATCAATGGGGGCTTCCCCCTCTCTTTCCCCTCCCCCAGCAGGATCCTAATTTTAATAACTCTGTGCTGGTTCTATCCAATATGGTACCCTCCCGGCTCACCAGAACTGCTCTTGCTGCATCTGGGCAGTGGCGATAAAAAAAATGTGATTCTTTTATAAGAACTTTGCAAATGTCTTCAGTGGAAAAAAGTTAGAGAGTTTTCTAAAAGAAGCCAAAGGCTACGGCACTGAGCATTCCACATTTTGTAAGACATGGACAGCCGGTTCGAGGAGCAAGGCCGTCTTGCAAGACCATGGATGCCCAAGGCTGTCCTGACGAGGCAGAGCAACTTCAGTCTGATCTGCCTTTTGATTTCAAGAGCATCTTGTTTCCCCCACAATTACAGCATTCAAATTATTATTATTATTATTATTATTATTATTATTAGTATTATTATTATTATAACATTTCTATGCCGCCCCTTGCCGAAGCCTCCCAGACTGCACTTCCCAAGCCGAGTTCAGAGTAAGACTTCTTTGCAAGCGTAGCCTGTTTGGGCTTCTGTTAGACTTCTTGCCATCTAATGGCGACCCCGGAATGATGGAGATCCTGTCGGCTTCATTTGGAGTTCCTGTTCTCTCCTTTGCATATGTATCTACTCTATTTCTAGACTGTCTTTCTTTTGAATAAAATTTGATGGGGAGGGGACTTTTGAACAAACTTGGGCTGGGTTGAGAAGGATAAGCAAGCAAACTAAACAAACAACCAAACAAAGACTATATTTAATTGCAAAAAGTATTCAAAACATAGAAACAGAGCGAGTCAGAAGGGGCTCACAGGCCATCTAGTCTGACCCCCAGCTCCAGGCGGCTCCGCTCATGACATGCCCACCATGTGCACGTCCAGCCTGTCCTTGAACACGCGCACCGATGGGGCCTCAAGCACCTCCCATGGAAGCCCATTCCACACCCTCGGGGTCCTGACTGTCAGGAAGTGCTTCCTGGCATACACCCTGAATCTTGGTTCCCTGAGCTTTGCTCCATTGGAACGTATGTATGTATTTAGGGGACTTCTATGCCGCCCCATTCGCCGAAGCCTCGGGGCAGCTCACAACCGTAAATAAATAGAATCCAATAAAACAATATAAATTAACAATATAAATTAAGTCGTCCTGGCCAAAGAATAAAATAAATAAATAATATTAACAATTAAAATAGCATTTGAATAAAACTGTCTTCTTCCACATATCCTGTACTCCAGTGCAGGGGAAGAGTTTACCCCTCTCCCCCAAATAAGAGTGATGGGAGAGGGGTTAAGTTAAGGGAGAGAGGAAGGAAGGAGAGACATGCGGCAATGGAACCAGCGACCTAGGCAGGTGGGGAGCTCTCTTACCCTGGAGGCATTCAGGCCGTGGCGGGTCAGCCCTCCAACTCAACTCTTCTAGGATTCTGTGGGAGCAGCCTCAAATAATGCACCTCTTGATAAGGGCAGCAGAAGCCAGTGAAATTCCACGGGTGCAGCCTGGAGAACTTTACAAGATGAAGTCTTTAGAGAAGGGATCTATCCAGAGCTGTGACCCGTGGTAGCTATAGAGTAGCTACCCCATCAGTGAGGATGTTTGAGGACAGGCTGTACGTGCACATGGTGGGCATGTCGTGAGTGGAGCCGGCAGGAGCCGTGGGTCAGACTAGATGGCCCGGGAGACCCCTTCTGACTCGCTCTGTTTCTTTGTTTCTATGCTTCTATCTTTCAAGGGATCATTTGGAGGTATTACTGCCACTCCATACGACTCTGGTGCACCCGTAACTTGAGTATTGAGTTCAGTTCTGGGCCCCTCATTACAGGAAGGATACAGCCAGGTTGGAGTCAGTGCAGCGCAGGGCCGCAAGGTTGGTGGCCGGTTTGCAGGGGATGCCGTATGAGGCGAGACTGAGGGAACTGGGTCTCTTCTGCCTGGAGAAGAGGAGACTCGGAGGGGATCTGTTGGCGACATACAGGAACATGGTGAGGGGGTGCCATGCAGAGATGGGGCATGACCTTTTTTCCCCTGCAGTGGAGGGCAGGACACATTCCAATGGAGCAAAGCTCAGGGAACCAAGATTTAGGGTGGATGCCAGGAAGTACTTCCCAATGGTTAGGACCCCAAGGGCATGGGACGGGCTTCCACGGGAGGTAGTCGAAGCCCCATCCATGAGGGGTTTAAGGATAGGCTAGACATGCACATGATAGGCATGTCAGGAGTGGAGTCGGATGGAGCCAGGGGTCAGACTAGATGGCCCAGGAGACCCCTTCTGATTTGCTCTGCTTCTGTGCTTCTAAATAGTGGCTTAATGGAGCCTCCATTTTCAGGAACAGTGTATCCTGGAGTGCTAAATAATGCAGTCAGGTGTGCATGCTGTCCTTCCCATACTTCACTTGTGTGGGAAAGCAGCTGCCGTTGAATGCAGAAGGCTGGAATAGATCAAATTTAGCCCGATTTGTCAAGGCGTTTCTCGTGCCTTTATGCTCTTGCAGTCGTCAACCTCAAAAGGACTGTCTTTTTTAAAATGAGGAACAGTCCAAAGCTCCAGCCCAACAGCATAAAAACTTTCCCAGGGAGATAAAGGTTCCCACCATCTTTCATTTGCTGCTTTTCGGAGTGAAAAGAGCTTTCTTCCCCTTCTTTCTTTTTTCCTTTTTTGGTCCCCTTGTAAAATCAAAAGAAAGAGGGAAAGATTGGCTTTCCCCTTCCACGGCATAGGAGCATAAAGGGCAAAAGACAAAGCGGTGTGATGGCTGACAAAAGAATTACAGGCACAATGTCAAGAAAGGTGCCCGGGCTGAATCGCAGCCACGCTCTGTTTCTGGTGTCCTGGATAAAGAGCTTGTTTCTTGCACCAGCAACCTCCTTTGGGAGCATTCAGAAATGCAGTTGTGGGATCACGGATGTGCTGAATGCATGTCTCCTTCGGTCTTGGTCTTTTTTTTTTTTTTTTTGCTGCTCGAAGTCATGGGTCTACAAAAGACCCACCTACTCCTGGCCTGGCTTTATGAAAAGAACCCTTGCCTGGGAGACCACAGAAAACACGCTCTGGATGGAGTTAAATAACTCTTGCACATCCCAATGATTTCACCAGAATTGCATGCATTCTTGCATATCTCCTGGTGAAATCAGTGGGTTTTCAGAGTGCCAAGCTTTGGTTGGATCTAGGTGCCACGGGGAGAATTTATGGGGCCTCTCCAGTTGATTCCCATTACAGTAAAGAGGGGTGGCAGCTGAAGGAACCCTAAATCTCACAGCGCCCTTCTCCTAGCACAAAACAAATTGCACAAAACCTGTTACATATCTCCTAGTAACGGTGTTAGAGACCTTGTTGGTTTGGTTTCATGCCAGGCCTCTTCACGCCCAAGAGGAGCCATTTGGTAGACCCGCACCCTGTGATATCAGAATGATTCTGCTGGGTGAAACCAAAGGTCTTTCTGGCCTGGCATCCTGTTTCCAGCAGTGGTCAGCCAAATATCTTGGAGAGGCCAGCAAGGAGAGTGTGTCTTGGCAGCACACCTGCACACACACACACACACACACACACTCCGTGCACACAGGTCAGCCCACACACAGGACCTGACAGCTGGAAGTGGGAGTCCTGCACAGCAAATTCCCCCTTCCTCCCTGCATATGCCCGTCCTTTTGCGAAGCCAGCTTTGCTTTGCTAAATTCTTGTACAAGTTACAAAAAGTCGCAGCCTGTGCAATTTGGTGCATTAAGGAAAGGGCTTAACTTTGCAGTCCAGAGTGCAACCACGGCATCATCAGGTCGGGCTGGGAAAAACTGTCTGAAATCCTGATGAACGGTTGCCCATCCATTCCATTCCTTTCCACTGAGTGCATTTCTGTAACACCCCAAAGCTAAAGATTTCTGGGTGATTTAGAAAGGTCTGCGCCTTAAAACTATGTTATAATACATACGTACGTTAAAAGGCACCTGTGCAAACATATAATCAGACAACTCGGAGATTTCTAAAGCAACCTTAAATGTTCAACAAGAAAACTCCAGGACCTGACTGTTGTTCATTTCATTTCTATACTGCTCATAGCCAAAGCACTTTGGGCAACAAGATATAAAAACCATCAACTAGATAAAAACAGCACGAATAAAAAATCAACTTAAAATAGCATAAAAGAATATTAAAAGACAATCAAAACCTCACGCTGCCAGATGCTGAAGTGAAAAGGAAGCTCGTAACTTGGAGCTGCAAAGAGGGCCCTTTGGTGCCTGCCAGGGAACATGGGCAAGGAGATTGCTCCAGAGTTGGGGGGCCGTCACCAAGACGCCCCCGTCTGTTGTCACCACCTTCGCAGCCTCCCTCAAAGTAGTCACCTGGAGGAGGGCCTTTGAGGAGGAACCTGGCATACAGGTAGGCTCATGCCGGGAGATGGGCTCCTTTGGGGGCAGAGGGGTTAAGGCCCTCGCTGGTGGACCAAGGCTGCGTCCCGGCCCCTGGCACGAAGCACCCTCACCGGGGTGCAAGCCAGGCCGGCACAGCGGGGGCTTCCTTCCACGGGAACACGGCACCGTGCGTTGCCTGTTGCCTGGCGAGTCTCTCTCTGCGGCCTGAGCCAAGGACGTGTGAACAGCCCCGCGTGACCCCGCATGCCGCCCTCGGGGCTACAGCGGCTGTTGCTGAACGCCAGCCCAGTCCAGGACAAGGCGTGCCGTGCGCCTTTTCGAACTGCCCAGTCTCCTGCCGGGGGGAAGCCCGGCTTCGCTTTGATTGCCGCCCTGGGGCTGCGCAAAACCTCCTCTGATCCTGCGGCGCGAGGCCTTCCATCCAAGCACTCGCACAGGTTCATCCCGTGCTGCCCGCCCCACATCTTGACGCCAGCACAACGCCTGGTCAGCATTTCTAGGGGAGTCACTGGAGCCGAACTCCAGCAGCACCGTCCCGGCTTCCAGGCGTGGGGCTGAGCCCCGCACGTGAGGCCTCGAGGTGCGGCACTTTGCCTTCTGGAGGGGCTGCTTTGATCTGGGTCCCCGGAGCCACTGTCCCTGCCCCACCTGGGAATGCGGGAGGCAGTTGCTAGGGGGAGGAGGGGGATTAACGGAGCTGACAGGCGAATGCCCTTTCATCTGCTGCTAAGTGGCGTCTAAATGGAAGAAGAGAACAGGAAGAATCTGAGAGAGGAGGAGGAGAAAAAGAAGACAAGGGGAAGGAAGGGGGAAAGGTTCATTTCTGCGGCCGAGCAGACTTTTTCCTTCCTTTAGGCTGCAGTCCTGGGTGTCAAGGCAAAGCGTGCAGGAGCCCGACTCAGGGAACCTGGGCTCTAATCCCCCTCAGCTATGAAGCCCACTGGGGGACTTTTGGGGTCTCTGCTTGGCCTTACTCATAGGATCATTGTTGGGGGGATAAAGTGGAGATGAGCAGAACCTCGCAAGCTGTCATGCAGCCCTTCCAAAGGGAAGGAGGCCCTATCAACGCAACAGGAGAGCGACAATAAACGTCCCAATGAAGCGAAAAGAGGCAGCCTCTGAATCAGCACGTGCAGGATAGACCCAATAAAATGCCATTACACTTCCGCAGGGGCCCACTTACCAGTTCCTTCCTGAGCCAATTTAAAGCTTCATCGATATTTGCAAAGCCACTGCTTTTCTCTGAGGTGAGCTGTTCGGAAGGGACTTCAGTGACTTGGCCCTGCGTCCGTCTGAGAGGAACGCTTTCCTCCAGGGCATTCTTGTCCTGGTAGTCTTCCTCCTCCTCCTCTTCCTCCCCTTCCTCTTCCTCCTCCTCTGGAGGTTTGGGGTGGCACTTCCATGTGAGCCCCTCCAGCCGGACTTTCCACTCCAAATACGAAGGTCTCCTGGTCTCCAGCCTCAGTTTCTCCGTCAGGGCTTTCAGGTTCCGCAGGTGGTCATCGGAGGCGGGACCCTCTCCAGTCTTGTAATCTGCGGCAACCAGCATTTCTTCTGCCTGGAGCTTGGGGACAGACATCTTGCTCTCTGTTGCACTGTCGTAAACATCCATCGCCCGGTCAGCGGATGAGCCAAGAAGCATCTCATCAACGGTTTGCCACGTAAAAATCCTTCTGCTCAGCAAACCAGCTCCCCCGGGGACCCAGCCGCTCGGCCACTCGGTTCAAGACACTCCTTGTAGAACATAGGAAAGCATCTAAGCAGAAACACAAAGACACATTGTTCCCCTTCAGCTGGGAACCGTCAAGAAAAAGGAACCAGCCAGCCACCAGAACTTCCTCGTATGACCCAAGCTGAGAAAAATGGAAAGCAAACCCTTCAAGCGTCAGCCATCCATCCAGAGACGTTAAGACTCGTAGGAACTGGGAGACTGCGAGACTGCAGCTGTCTCGTGGTGATCCGGGGCAAGATTAAACAAGCTCTCTAGCTTTCCAGAGAGACGTCTTGCTCCGGAGAGACCTGTCAGGTGCTGCCCTTCTAGCTATGAAGTGGATTACTAAGGATGAGGTCAGAGAAAACGGAGAACCGCTCTTGCGGAGTGTTATGCAAGGGCTAACACCCCGATCTTCTTACTGGGCACAACAGGTTGTCGGCTTCCTGTTCTCAGTTCCCATGATATGGGAGGCTGGATGGTGCTGACGAAATGATGGCAAAGTTGGGCTTACGCAGGGTCCACCCAGGAGCTTGTTTGCTTATCCAGTTATGCAGCCTGGTTGTCGTACATGGGACTGCTGGAAGCAAAACGTGTCGAGGCAATGTGGGGAAAATTCAGATAAACCCTGGCAGAAAAGGGGTGCTTATGTGTCTGTGTTATACAATGCCTGCACCCCTTTTTCTCAGGAAGCACCCAAAATATTCCAAGCCAGGTTACTGTTGGGCACTTGCTGTTGCTTTAAGATGTGGGACCTGATGGCTTCCCCAAGAAGCTGCCAAGGCTGTTGTGTTGCTGATCAGGAAGAACTGACCAGGCTGCCAGGTTCGCAGCACTGCAATCGCCCTCGTTTGCATGCCAAGACCCACAGGAACCCCCGTGCCTCAGTGATCCTTATGTTAATCTCCTGCCCTCAAATGCCACTGTCCTGAGCCCCCTCTGCAGGCCCCTCACCTTCTTCCGACTGTGTTCACCGTGTTTCATCATCAACAGCCCAGCTGCTGGGCCCATGTGACTCGGAATCCATAAAACACTCTGTGTATGTTCTAAAAGCTTGTGGTTGGCGGTGGAGACCACTACCTGGTAGCAGCTGTCGTAAATCACCCAGGCAGGGGGCCCGGGGGATCTCACCAATTAAAACACTGGGGTTTAAGGTGATTCAGTCTTCCCTGAGGGTCTTGGCGATTCATTATCGGCATTAGTAAAGAGCCTCTGACACCAAGCTTAAAAGGAGCAAAACGAAACAAAATGCATTTGTGGCAAGGGGAGGGGGCGCTTCACCCTTTCACTTCCCGATCTTGCTTTTCCCACCTGTGGGCCCATCCACCCACTATTCCAACATCGGCAGCCTGGGATCCAGCATTTTGCATCATTAGAGAAGCAGCATTTTTGCTCTGTTTTGAGCAGATGGTTGGCACACAGTGAACAGCTCAGCACCACCTGCCTTCAAAGTGGCATCCTTCCAGAGCCGCTTCTCAAAGCAGAACGAACACCTGGAAGACTCTTTTTCTGTGTCTCCGTGAAAAATCCTGGTTGGCCCTGACCCTGCTGAAAATTATCTTTAAGCAGAGGTGATGTAAAGAAATACAGATGCATTAGATCACAGTATCCCGTTCATAGGTAAACCCACCCACAATTCAACGTATAAAAAACACACATCTGTGCATTGGCCTCACAGAGGAATGAAATGGATCTAGCTTTAGATCTTACCTGCAGCGTGGTAGAGTGAAAAGAGAAAATAACAACAAGAAAACCCCAAAGTCAGCTTTGAGCAGTATCCAAAACAAATGCGCTGAGAGAAGATGAGCAAGGGATCAGCCCTTCTTAAAGTCATCCAGGAAATAAAAATTGCAGCGATATAGAACAGAGCAATTTTTTAAAAACACTGAGCAGAAACACTCATTCCCAGGTTGGCAGAGTTCCCTTGTGCCCCGTCTAGTTGTTTTAATAACCACTGCACCCCACAGCACCAGTGGCTGCTACGGGGTGTAGTAGCATTTTTCTCATACTGTTTTCTGCCCTTGCACCCTACGGTGATTTGAAGTGGAAATAACTCAGCTAAGGAACCGATCCGCTGCGCAGTCGGGCAGCAGCAAGTCCTGCCCCTTCCCACCCCAGCCAGAAATGCTGGCTATAAAATTAAGGGCTGCACAGGATGATCGCAGCCTGATGATGTGCCCAAGCGCACGCTAAGCGACTTTCTCTCAAGGTCACGCACAGAAGTCTGCGGCTGAATTCGGAAGGTTTTGCTCCTCTCCTTCAAAGCATCCGATGTAAAGCAAAACCCACCTTTCAGCCCGCCTGGGAATGGGGCCAGAAAGAGACTCTTGGAACATTGCAATGCAAATGCATTAAAATGTAATTTGAGTAATTGGGTAATTCTCTAGCCTGCCAAACGCTTGCCAAGGCTCCTGTAATTTCACCACCAAGCCTGCAATTATTCTGGGGAGAACTCACTGAAAGAATGTGAACAGAAAGCTACGGAGAACACAGGGCCTGCTTTTCCCTACGTGTCGCCCTAAACTTTGGCCGGACGACCTATGTGGAACAGTGCACGATATTTTAAAAATCACATGCACTGTCACTGACCGAAGAAGTATGAAAATCAAAGGCTCATTTAGGCTTCCCGAAAGTGGTCTGAAAATTATTGGGATTTTGCATTTGAGGTGGATATGTACTCCTCAGATTGGTGAAGGAAATATGAGGGCTCTTCAAAAAGTTTCCGTACTTTTATATTTTATAAATATATTTTATATATATTTTGCTGATGGCATTCAAAAGTTGGTATGACGCTGGGAAAACGCATTGCAAAAGTGATGTAATTTGTTTTTGAAATTCTTAATAGATAGAATTTTTTAAAGTGCAGAAATTTTTTGATGAGCCCCTTGTATTTTCCTGCCTGCCACCTGCCTGCTGGGGTGTAACGTTTAATTAGATTGGAGGAAGCTCACTCTTATCAGGTGAGGTTACCTGGCCACCTAGCTCAGAACTGCCCTCTCTCTGGAGGCACCTGTCCAGAGCAGAGATCACTTCCCTGAAGCCTGAAATTTGTTCCTTAAAAAGAAGCGCCACTGTTATAAAAACATCTGAAGATGCTCGGTGCTGAGCGGGGGTCATCTCTATCCAAGGCGCGCAGGCACTGTGGCAAGATGGAGGAATCTTTTGCTGGTGGGATGCATGACTGCAGGAAGGTTTTCCTCCACCAGATCCTTCTAATGAGACACTGGGATCTTTCTTGAGACTTTTTGAAAGAGTGCAGTGTCTGAAATTGAGATATCACAGTCTCTTAGCTGGCCCAGAGCGGCTGTTGCCATGGCTAGTCTTGTGAGATGGAGGATCCCTGAACGTATAAGTGAAAAGACACTCTTTTAACCTTCTCCCTGACACACTAGATTTCTGTGTGCGGGGAAGCATTGCTGTTTGCTTTTCCTTATGAGACATTACAGCATGTCAGTCTGCACCTGTAGTCTGATGACCTGGCACAGGGTTACCCCCTTCAGGAGAACTGCCTCAGGGTGCCTTATTTGACAGCGCAAAGATATATTCGTGCATGAATATACATGAGACTGTAGTACTGCTTGATTGCCCTTGCCCCAAAACGAGCCAAGGAAATCTGCATAGTTATATTTAGGATGGTGCATAAATATATGCATGCATACATGCGCAAACATACTTACATGTATACCTTATTTATTTATTTATTTATTTATTTCATTTTTCTACTGCCCAATAGCCAAGGCTCTCTGAACGGTTAATGCAAAAAGCAAAAAAGGAAAAGCAACACATATTAGCATAAGGCAGCAAAACCACAGCAATTCAAACTGAATCAGCATTGAAGCTTAGCCGTGGTACAGCATAAAATGCAATGTTAAAACTCAACTTAAAAAGTTACACTTTTGAAATGCTGGGAAAAGTTAAACTGTTGTGATGCTGGGAGAGGAAGGCAGGACGCGCTCCAACAGAGCCAAGCTCAGGGAGCCAAGGTTCCATTTGGAAGCCAGGAAGCACTTCCTGACAGTCAGGACCCCGAGGGGGTGGAATGGGCTTCCACGGGAGGTGGTTGAGGCCCCATCGGTGCGGCTGTTCAAGGACAGGCTGGACGTGCACATGGTGGGCATGTCATGAGTGGAGCCGGCTGGAGCCAGGGGTCAGACTAGATGGCCCAGGAGGCCCCTTCTGCCTCGCTCTGTTTCTGTTTCTCTCGATCATTTCTGAGTTGGGAAGGGAGGCTTTTGGCAGCTATCCACAAGACAGGGGATCTTGCAGTCCAACACATGGATGGACGGCGACCAGGATGCTGTCATGAGAAAGCGTTGGATTGGGACTCAGGAGAGGGTGTGAGCTGCCTCGTGTTCCTTGCAGAGGGAAAGAAAGGCCAGATGCAAATAGGTGTAAGGTGCAAGATAAATGGACAGCATATAAATAAATCCATAATGATAATCTGTGTGGAGCACTGTCCGCTGCAACATCCAAACACAGGATGAGGGTAATTTTAGGAGGTCCTTCAGCCATGAGAGCATGTGGGAGATGCTGAAGGTATGGAAAATTCACCTCACTTACAGATGGCCAGCTCACTGCAGGATTGCATTGCACATCTAAATAAATAAAATGGAACTTACGAAGAGCAACTGAGCCATCTTTAACCTGCTCTGTTGGGGAAACACTTGCATGAAGCACCCGGAAATAAACCACCCCTCGGTCCAGTCACACGCTGCATCAAACACTCCAGAAAGCTCTGCCTGTGTTTACACTGTTCTCACAGAGAGGCATTTCGGTTCTGTGCAAGCAATCCGCATTCTTGAGCTTCCTCAAGGAGTTCTTGTCGCCCAGTTTGCGCATGGTCACGAGGAAAGGGCATCGGCCGCCAAGGAGGAAGCCCCAGTTCAGGGTCCTTGGCGAGACACGGCTGGCTCTCTTTCTGATCAGACACCCAGATAAGAGGGCGAGATACATAATACAGCCAGTTGTTAGGAGACTCCTTGTTCCAAGTTGGCAGATCTCAAGAGGCGGCTTGGCTGAAGAAGGGGAAGAGGAAAGCAGAGGGTACAGCTTCAAACTCCATGGTGATAACCTGAATTTGCTCCCTGGGGAGGGAGTGGCGTTGGAGAGCGTTTCGGTAGCAATGCCAAGTCTGACCTTTGCATCCCTTCCAGTTCCTTGAAGCGAAATGAAGCTGCCAGAGCCGAGGGGGAGACGTGTGTCTTTGCCCTCCCACTGCTGTTGTTGTTAGTTGCGAAGTCATGTCCGACCCATCGCGACCCCATGGACAACAGTCCTCCAGGCCTTCCTGTCCTCCACCATCCCCTGGAGTCCACTCAAGCTCACGCCAACTGCCTCAGTGACCCCATCCAGCCACCTCATCCTCTGCCGTCCCCTCCTTCTTTTGCCATCTAAGTTCCCAGCCTTAGGCTCTTCTCCAGGGAGTCCTTCCTTCTCATCAGGTGGCCAAAGCATTTGAGTTTCATCTTCAGCACCTGGCCTTCTCAAGAGCAGTCAGGGTTGATCTTCTCTAGGACTGACCGGTTTGATCGTCTTGCGGTCCAGGGGACTCGCAGGAGTCTCCGCCAGCACCACAATTCTGAGACATGAGAAGCCACGGTGAAATCATGCCATGGTGGATCTCTCTTGTCATCTGGAGCCTGGCTCCTGTGTGGTAGGATTTGTTTTCTGAAACCATGGAGAGAATCTGTGATCAGTTCTTAGATCTCCATGCTTTACTGCATCTTCTCCAGGCATCTAGAGCCAGTATTGCCATTTTACCATGGCTCGGATGAAAATCCCATGGAGTCCCCTGGCAAGAGCAGCCACAGAAGAGGGCACCTCTAGCCTTTGATCTCTACTATATTCTTTCCGGCGCCAGGTCAAAACCTATTTATTCAAGCGGTATTTTTAAAATTAGTATTTTAATGGTTTTAACAGTCGCTTTTGCTTTGCTTTGCTTTATTTATTGGTTATTTATTGTTTTATTATATTGCAATATTGATTGTTTTATTGGATTTTGATTTTAATTGCTGTGAGCCAACCTGAGATATTATATATAAAGGACAGCATATAAAAGTTTTAAATAAATACTGTCCTATGCTCCCTAGCAACAGACACGTCATTGCTCACTTTATTCCCATTGGCCAAGCAATGCGTCTGTCTCCTCAGTTCCTCTCCCGGAGGAAGCATGGCAATTTCCATTTGATTATTTTCACAGTTGCATTTTCATTGTATTGCAGAGTGATCCAGTCATCCAGGTTGCCCCAAATGGCCACAACCTTTCTCCCCAAGCACTGGTCTTTGGGGAGAACCTTTTGGGTTGTGGCCTTTTTATTTAAACGTCATTTTAATTGTTAACAATATTTGCTTATTTATCTGGCCAGGGCGACTTCTTTTATATTTTTTATTTATTTTATATTGTTAATTTTAATTTTATATTGTTATTTTTGTATTTTATTGTATTTTATTGTGTTGTAAGCCGCCCCGAGTCTTCGGCAAGGGGCGGCATAGAAATGTTTTAATAATAATAATAATTATAATGTGTCCACCAAGAGTTTCTCCAAAATGGCCCGTGGGCTTCAAGAGGTCCAGCTTTTCTGCTGAAAACGTTACCATGCTAAGCTAGGACCATTTATTTATTTAGTATGCATCGCTCAAACAAACGGTTTATGGCCAAAACCTATGCATGTGTGGACAGATAAATTCTGCAGCTGCCAGTATTCCTAGCCAGCTATTATTTCTGCCTAAACATCCATAGGATCGTTCTTTTAAAAATATAACAAAAACCAGACCCACACTGGGTCTAACGTCACATCAAGTTTTTCTCTTTGAGATTTGGTTACTTGTGATATGCAGGTAGATGACAGCTTTCCAGGCAAACACCTCCAAAATGCCATTTATTGGGCTCTGAAGCTACCTGTGTTCCTCACGGTTGTGTTTGCCTTAGAAAAAATAGTGGCAAATTTGGAAGTGAAGAAATGAGCAAACGAGATCGGTTCCTGTTGTTTTCGTTTCCACCTGGCCTGGGTCTTTCGCAAAACCACTGCATCTGAATTGCCCATTCAGGAAAAGATTCCCCTGAACTCTTTGCATTTCAGCAAGGTAGCTCAAGACTTGTCTTGTTACTGGAAAAATCCATCTGATCTCATTTTCTGATCTGCTAACCTCCCTTGTGGACTGCGGGGATTCTGTGGGCATAATATATTGTGATTCGGCAAAGCTTTGCCACACGACATTCTGATCGGCAAAAGTCTGGCGGTACAATCATCAGGAGGATCCAAAACTGGCTGCTAAATCGGACACAACGAGGGCTCATCCATGGCACCTCCTCAAACTGGGAAGCGGTAGCAATCCAGGCACCACCGGGTTCAGTCCTGGGCCCAGTGCGCTTCAACTGTTTCATTAATGACCTCAGTGAAGAGCTTCAGGGAATGAGATGACACGGGGTTGGGTGGGATGGGGAAGCTGGAAGGCAGAAAAAAATGCAAAGAGCTCTTGATAGCCTGGAGGGTTGGGCTGAAAGGAACAGGCTGTGATTCAGTGGGAACAAATGCCAAATTCTGCACCGAGGGAAAGGAAACCAAATGCATTGCTGCAAGATGGGAGATACTGGGCTCAGTGGTAAGGATCTTGGAATTGTTGCAGATCACAAGCTGAACATGAGTCAACAATGGGATGTATTAATAGCATTAATAGCTGCATTAGTAGAAGTATCACTTTCAAATCCCATTCAGTCCTAGTTCCCCTATCCTAAACACTGCTTAGGACTCATCTGGAGTCCAGTTCTGGGCACCACGGTTGAAGAAAGAAGCAGGCAAGCTGGAAAGGGTTCTGAGGTTGACTGCAAGGATGATCCGGGAACCGAAAGTATAGAAACACAGAAACTGAGCGAGTCAGAAGGGGCCTCCCAGGCCATCTAGTCTGACCCCTGGCTCCAGCTGGCTCCACTCATGACATGCCTACCATACGTGTGTCCAGCCTCTCCTTGGACACCCTCACCGATGGGGCCTCAACCGCCTCCCATGGAAGCCCATTCCACACCCTCGGGGTCCTGACTGTCAGGAAGTGCTTCCTGGCATCCAAATTGAACCTTGGCTCCCTGAGCTTGGCTCCATTGGAGCACGTCCTGCCTTCCTTTGCAGGGGAGAACAGGTCTCTACCCACCTCCATGTGACACCCCCTCATGTACCTGTGTGTTGCCAACATGTCCCCTCGGACTGTCCCCTTCTCCAGGCAGAAGAGACGCAGTTCCCTCAGTCTCGCCTCATATGGCTTCCCCTGCAATCCAGCCACCATCCTTGTGGCCCTTTGAGGAGGGATTGAGAGAACTGGACATGTTTAGCCTGGAGAAGGGAAGACTGAGGGAGATTTGATAGCAGTCTCCAAATACTTGAAAGGCTGTCACAGAGAAGAAGGCCGGGATTTCTTTTTGATCATCCCAGAGTGCAGAACACCGAATTTGGGCTCCAGTCGCAGGAGGCCAGGTTCCGGCTCGATATCATGAAGACTGTTAGAGCAACATGAGAATGGAACCCATGAGCCAGGGAGGTGGGCAGGTTCTCCCACCCTGGAGGCATGCAAGAGGTGGTTGGACAGCCATCTGTCCAGGATGCTGTAACGTGGTGTCCTGCACCGAGCAGGTGGTTGGCCTTGGTCTTACTGGCCCTTTCCAGCTCTACTGTTCGGTGATTCTGTGGCTCTAGTCTTTCCCCTTCCGTCCTGCTCAGCAATCGCAGCCAAGCTCAGAGAGAACCGGGGAGCCTGATCAGGGGAACGGGCTCCGGCTGTAGAGATCACCCCAACCCGCCGAGAAATCCTGGCCCCATTTCATCTGGCAAACTCTGGCTTGGGGATACCTCTAGTCCTCCCAGGGGGTGCTGGCCTTCCCCAGGGCCAACGCCAGGTACTGAAAAGATCCAAGGCTTTCTATTTGCTCCAGAGACTCACCCTCTGCTTCCGAAAGATGCTACTACATATAAAGGGGGGTGCATGATGGGAGAGGGGGAAACACCCTTCGGGAAACGGGCTCAGCCAAGGGAGGAGCGGCAGGAGGTCAGGGACACGTGGGCCAAAAGCCACCTAATCCAGTGGGACCGGCGTGGGGAGGTCCTCAGGGCCCTGGACCTTCATTCTCGCAAGGGCAGCTGTGTGGTGGGGCAGGCAGCCCGCAAGGGATGACGGTTCCTACTCCTAAGACTGGCTCTGCGACCCCTTCGGGGAGGATCTGTGCCAAGTCCAGGAGCAGTGGCTGATCCGGGAAGCTGCTGACCAGAATGCCACCGCCGGGGGGGGGGGGGGGTGTCACGTGGGCCGGGGCGGCTCTTCGTCTCTCAAGGTTGCCATAGTGATTGAAGGGGAGAGACAAGCTCTTCAGACGAGGATGAGCCATGCGAAGTCTTCCTTCCCCTCCCTGACCTGGTACCCAACCTCTTTTCTCTCAGACTGGAAAAATGGAAACAACAACAAGGAGGAGGGGCGATCGTGGAAAATGCCGCTTGTGGGCCAGCCCTGCTTCTAGCATAATGGCCTGCTGAGAAAAGAGGGAGCCGGGAACCTGTGTTTACAGTTTACGGTTGCCTGCATATTGCGATAAGCGATTCTTCCATCCGCAGGCAAACATCTCCAACCGGCTTCCAGCGGAAGCTGCTGACACCTCTGTTTGTGGGGCTCCTTATCCCTCCCAGCTTTTATTCTGAGCTTTATAAGCCATCCAGGGTGCTCCCTGGTGGTGAACCTCCTTTGGGAGAACAGAGTCCAGCTCTATAGATCGATCCTATAAAGCTCAGAACACAGACAGCCCCTCTTGCTGGAAAACACTTGTTTGCATTATGGCTTTGCGCTATTTCTGTACTGATAAGTATAATGATCACATCGCATTTAAAACATGATTTTAAAAAGAAAGACACAAACAATGACACAAGCAGTACGGGGACACTAAATTGGCAGGGTTAATTCGGTTTTGGGCCCGGGGAAGCCTGCCACTGAGCCAATCCGCTTTCAGATTCCAGCCAACAGGGACTCTCACATCTTAACCAGCATTCCATATCAAGCATCAAATAAAATCCTATTAATATTCAGTCTCATGGGATGCTCAAAAGAGCTCTCTGCTATTCGGTAAATATTCCAACAGCGTCTGTTGGAATATTTGCCTGCAAAAATATCAGAGGAGAACTGGGAAGAGGGTGTGTAGCTTTGCTATGCCACGAATCCTTAACCGGAGCTGCTGCTTGGAGTGTTTTTGCAGGGAAAGCATAGATCAGCGTTTTGGGATGGCCGCCCTCCTAACATCCTGCTTGCCCTGAGCGGTGAATGGCGAAATTTGGGACATCCTGCTCATTTAAGACAATGCGTGGAGAGGAGCCCACAGAAGAGCAACGGAATTTAGGAGCAAAAGCAACGAAGAGTAAATGCCATACGCATTTTGTCTGGGCTCACACCACGCCCTTGAGAAATTTTTTCTCAGGGTCAGAGCCCTGGGTTGTTGCCTTGCAGACCACGGATCACGGACACTTTGATTCAAGGCATCCTGCATCTGAGCATATGACCTCAGACCAGTCATGATCCCTCAGTCTAACCCACCTTACAAGGTTGCTGTGAGCATCAAAGCCAGCAGTGGGGGAACCCTGTGCATTGGCTTGCCTTCCTTGGAGGAACAATGGGGTGGAAAAGTAAGAGGAATAGTAAGACTTATGCTCCTACTGCTAAGAAGGAGAATTATGAGATAGATGGACTTCATAAAAGAAGCCACAACCTTGAGTTTGCAAGTGTGGGTCACGCCTATGAAGGACAGAACATTTTCTAGCAGTTAAGAGCATGGGACCGGGACTCAGGCGATCCGGGTTCTAGTCCCCGCTTAGCCATGGAGCCCACTGGGTGACTTCGGGGCAGTCACAGACTCTCAGTCCAGCCTACCTCGCAGGGTTGTTGTTGAGGGTTAAGCTTGAGAGCAGCAAGATGAGAATGATGTCAGCTGCTTTGATTTCTTTAAAAAAGAAAAAAAGGTGAGATATACATCTAGCAAATATTTTTTTAAAAATAAGGTTGCCATAAGTCAGAGACAACTTGATGGCACGTCACAACCACAGATTTGCGCTCTGTGTGTGCTAAAACTGGAGTCACAAGTGCAGCCCCTTGGGATGTGGGCGCACTCAGCATCCTATGATGGTGTGTACATGTTAGCACTGACAAGGCATGCTTGTTTTAACACAGAAACAGAGAAATGGAGCGAGTCAAAAGGGGTCTCCCAGGCCATCTAGTCTGACCCCGGCTCCAGCTGGCTCCACTCGCGACACGCCCACCATGTCCTGGCTGGTGATAAATTCTGGCCAGGTTGGAACCTGCATGCCAGGGGTGGAAGGACACCTGCCCTCAGCCAGTGGCTCATGTTTAAGCCTGGCAGGGAGTCCAGAGGGATGTTTCTGTGCACTGCGGCTCTGCCCCTTCTCTCTCACGCAGCTGCAGCAGCTGCCAACAGCTGGGCGGGGGTGAACCTGGCAAAAGCCGTGCCTCTGTTGGCTCTGGACGGAGGGCTGGACTGCCAAGAGCACAGAGCAAACTCTTGCCATGGAGGGACCTCCAGCCGGCACGCCGGTGAGGGGATCAGAGGGCTGGTGCAGCGATGAGACGCTTCACCTGTGACAGGTGAGGACTCTCTCTTCCACGGCAAGTAGCATTACAGGCACAGGGCACTGGACAAGTGCTTGGAGGAAGAGGCTATCCGTGGCCACCAGCCTTGCTGGCCGTGTGCCACCCCCTTGCCCAGAGGTGACCTGCCTGCGTGCCCCGGTTGCTGAGGAGCTGGGCAGGGGGAGGTCTTGCACCCCTCCTGCCTGAGGGATCCTGTGGGCGGCTGGGTTGCCACCGTGTGCACTGAGCGCTGGGCTGGATGGGCCTCGGTTCTGACCCAGCAGGGCTGTCCTCGTGTTCTTCACACTGGGCCAGTGCCCACCCGGCAGCCTTCCATCAGTGGTTCCCCATTCAGACCATGTGTTCCAGGGCGCGCTGAGATACCATGCAAAAGTACTGGGGGTCCCTTAGTGAGAAAACCAGCCGTGGCAAACCAGCCTATCTCCTTGCGGATGCTGAAGGCTCTCCACAGGCTCTCCGTGATGCAAGAAGTCAGTCAACTCAACATCAGTTCTTTAATTAGATAGACAGAAACATAGAAACAGCGTGAGTCAGAAGGATCCTCCTGGGCCATCTAGTCTGACCCCCGGCTCCAGCTGGCTCTACTCATAGAGACATAGAAACAGGGTGAGTCAGAAGGGGCCTCCTGGTCCATCTAGTCTGACCCCCGGCTCCAGCTGGCTCTGCTCATAGAAACATAGAAACAGGGCGAGTCAGAAGGGGGCCTCCTGGGCCATCTAGTCTGACCCCCAGCTCCAGCTGGCTCTGCTCATGACACGCCCACCATGTGCATAGATCAGGGATTGAAGTTGTGAGCATCTCTGTGCAAAACATGCACTGCAGCCTCAAATATTATGTGTGTATTTAATGTACATCTGGCTCTTTTTCCCACAAGAAACCGTAGGTGATTATAGACTCCCCACCCTCTCTCATTTATCCTCACAACAGCTCTGCAAGGTAGGCTAGGCTGAGAGTCAGTGAGTGGCCCAAAGTCAACCGGGGAACTTTGTGGGGGGGGGACTAGAACCCAGACCTCCTGGGTCCCCAGTCTGGCATCCTCACCACTGAGCCATACTGGCTCTCTGCACATGAGATGCACTCTTGTTTCATAGATGGTACCAGTGGGGTGCAACGAGCAAACTGGTAAAGATTGCATTACAGAAAGGATCTAGCCAGGTTGGAGTCAGTGCAGCGAAGGGCCACAAGGTTGGTGGCCGGTTTGCAGGGGATGCCGTATGAGGCGGGACGGAGGGAACTGGGTCTCTTCAGCCTGGAGAAGAGGAGACTCGGGGGATCTGTTGGCGACATGCAGGTATGTGAGGGGGTGTCACACGGAGGTGGGGAGAGACCTGTCCTCCCCTGCAGAGGAAGGCAGGACGCGCTCCAACAGAGCAAAGCTCAGGGAGCCAAGGTTCAATTTGGATGCCAGGAAGCACTTCCTGACAGTTGGGACCCCGAGGGTGTGGAATGGGCTTCCACGAGAGGTCATTGAGGCCCCATCGGTGCGGGTGCTCAAGGACAGGCTGGACGTGCACGTGGTGGGCATGTCGTGAGCGGAGCCAGCTGGAGCCGGGGGTCAGACTAGATGGCCTGGGAGACCCCTTCTGACTCGCTCTGTTTCTATGTTTCTATGCATGGCAGAAGCAGTGTTCTCCGAAGGAAAACACTGATTTGGCATCACAAGCATGATTTGGTCTCTGTGTTTCTTTTCTCCTTTTGAGAACCACTCGCAATGGCTGCTGAGGAATCCTTCAGACCCTTCGTCCTGATGGTTCTCCGGGTTTCACAAAGAAATATTTCAAGCCCTTGTTGCAGAGGCCAGGGACCGAACCGCTGAACTGCACGCATTTGGACCAGCTTAGCTCAACCGGAGTCCTGTGCGTGATGCTGATGCACCTGGGCACAGGTGGAAGTAGCCCCTGAATGAATGCGACCTGAGATGCTAGAAAGGGCCAACCCTCATCTGAAAATGAAGCATGAGAAACCTGAATGGAAAAAGCGGGGTGCCCATGAGGAGACCAGAGAGAATTTGCTTTGGCCCTTTTGCCCAGTTGTGCAACCATTCAAAATCGATTTTCTAACTTTTCCTTCACATTCCAGAAAATCAAGAAATTGGGTAGAACAGCTTCCTAGCCAGAGACACCTGACCCGGCCGACTTCATCTGGGTGTTGGCCAGCCAGAAAACCCGTCAGACTGTTTTGGAGGCAGCGAGCCGATTCTTTGGTTCACCTCTTTGTGGCAGCTCCCAGAAGCCTACAATTGAGGTTCCCATTTCGAGAATCATCTCCTTTTGGGTCAGCCTTCCCCAACCCAGTGTCCTCCAGCTGGACTACAACCCCTAGCATCCCCAGCTGGCTTAGGGCATCCTTCCAGAGCTTAAATCCAGGGCTCTTTCATCTCTGCCCTGCTGGGGCAGTGACTCTCAGCCAGGCTGGGTCACACCAGACGTCTCTGGCTGGGGAGCCCTTTTCTGGCTTGCTTGTCTTCCCGGTTTTTTGAGGAGGATGCAAACAAAAGGAGAAGGTGGAGGAAATCGCTCCTTGAATTGAAGAAAACTGCAAAGGGTGTGGAGCTTGAATGTGTGCAGAAAAGAGGTGCAGAAGCTCGCGGGGGCCGGGTGGGGGGTTAGATCCGGCGCAACAGAGTGTGAGTTCACCCGGGAACCACCTCTGGCTCCCCAAACATGCGTGCTTGCTCTCTTCCACACCCTAAAAATGCCGTATCACAGGAAAGCTGCAGAGCTGCTAAGTTCAGCCTGACAGTCTGGGCTGAAATGAGGAGAAACATCGATTTCGTTGAATGTTGTCCATTCAACGGGGGGGCGGAGGGGTGAGATGAAAGGATGCTTGCTGTTTCCAAGGAGTCACCCAGATGTTCCTACATCTGGAGCACATCATACATTTGTTGATACTATTCTCTCGCTTCCTTTTGTCTTTTTAATATCGACTCTGCATTTCCCGAGCATCCCTTAAATTTTCGATCAGAGAAAATCCCAATTTCCCCTTGACTTCTTCAGGTGAGGAATGCCCTCCTGGTGTCCGCATTCACCTTTGAGCTCTTCCTTACTCACCAGAATTGGCAAATGCTGCCGTCAGGTGTGGGGATTTCTGATTTTAGCTTCCTTTCTGTCTGACACGGAAGGTTTTAATGTTGTTTGCCGAACCGCATTAGGAGAATGCCGTGGTTTTAATGTTTTAAACACGATTAGCATTATATGCTCTGTGCCACCCGGGGACAAACAGCAAATAGACAAGCAAACAAACCACAGAGCCAGGCAGAAATGTTGCCAGAGGATGGAGGAGCTTCAGTCCTGATCCTGCTCACATTTAATGGGGAAACAGACACGTTTGAAACAGAGCTTCCTTCCAGAGCCATACTTAGCCATGGCAGCCGCCAAGATTAAAGCCCCGCAAACACACCCGAAGTACGAAGGAAGACCCTGTCCACGTCCGCACTGCGTGAGCACATCTCCGCTCGGGCTAAGTTCAAACACGGATGTGCGTGTGCACACACCTTCCACAAGTGCTTGCCGCCGCGTAGGAAACCCCACATGACCCGCTTCGCCGGTGGGGCGGGGAGAAGTTGAAAGCGCACGAAACTTACCCGGTTCGGCCCGGCGTCACGGGCGCCCCCCATGGAGAGGCCGCGGCGCGGCGCAAGTCGGGTCGGCGCAGAACCGCGGCGGCGGCGGCGCTGCCTCCTCGCAGCCTCCCCTCCGGCTCGCGTCTGCCTGGGCTTGGACAAATGTGTGCGCATTTTTTCAAAGGGACTTTTCCCCCTCTCTGCATGCGTGCGTGCGTGCGTGCGTGTGTGTGTGGTTGCGTCAATGTGGTTGCCTGGATACCAAGGTACTATTCCAGCCTGAGGTTTCCACTTCCCTCATTCATGCCAGCCTCTCAGGCCTTCTCCCACTAAGTCACAACCCAGAGACCCAGAAAGAGAAGATGGCCCGGGCGAAGGCTGGGTCCTAAGCCCTGCCGGATTCGGCTCCTTCCCCACGGCCACTGTCGCAGGCATGGGGAGAGATGGGCACCCGCCGGGACCCGGGCATCGCGTGACCCCAGCATCCCGCAGATCCCTCCCGCCTTACTTTTCCCATGTTGGAGCTCCTATTTTTGCCTGGCCCGACCCGGTGCCCCAGCGATGGCCTGCGATGGCTGACGCTGATGGGAGCTGGAGTCCTGGTGGCCCCTTGCTGGGGAAGGTGGCAGGACTCACCTTTTGCATGATCCATCTATGCAAGATCTCGATCTCCAAAATGGCTCACAGGGCTAGAGAAATGGTGAACGCATCCAAGACTACGGTGGGCGCTTCAAAAACGGTGGGCGGAGAGAGACATGACAGAGGTGTCCAAAGCTATGCCGGCTTGGGGAAACTGGAATATGCCTTCTCTCCGCCATGCATGCGACTGGTGGAAGATTCCAGAAGTGCATAAGGTGCCTCTTCACAAGGTGCATAGTGACACTATGGAATTTGCTGTCTCAGGATATATCCTGGTGGCCGTCCGGTGGGATGGCTTGAAAAGGGAATCAGGCGAATGCATGCAGGGGAAGCGTGTCCACGGCTGTGACTCCAGTACCTGAGGCAATGCGCATACGTACATCAGTTGTTGGGGAACAGGGGTGCGAGGGTGTCCTTGTACACTTCTGCTTGCAGGGTCACTGTTGTAGGAACAAAATGACGACTGGATGGAGCTTGGGTGTGAACCCACAAGACTCTTCTTGCAGTCTTAGGAGCTTGTCTTCCACCCTTTTTAGAAACCAGAAGGGTGTTTATTCTTCTGGGTAAGGATTTATCAGTGGGGGAGAAAAATGGAATGTTCTGAGTGTAGACTATTGACAGTTCAGACCGTGCCTCCCCAGCTGCTGAGTGTGTGAAAAAGTGTGGCATTGTGGGAATTGTGCGTGCCTGCAGGGACATGCCTCGGTGTGCAAGAAGAAGCGCTCTGGGGAAGCCCTACAGCCTGGGAAGAGACCCTGACAAAGCAAGTGGAATCCCAAGGAAAGACAGAACGTTAGTTCTGAAAGGGAAGTTTCCCACCTTTACTCAAGTGTAGGGAAGTGCAACTATGCCTTGCCCTTCCAGGAGAGCCACCACCTCCTCAGAAAGCCTCTTTCACTGCCGGTCAGCTCTTACTCTTAGGAAGTCCCTCTTACTGTTGATCCAAAATCTGCTTCCTGAAGTGTCCACCCACTTGATCCAGGTTTGGCCTTTTCAAGCCAGAGAAAACACTCTCTCTGTCTTCAGGGTGACAGTCCCTCGGATATGTGAAGATGGTTCTCCAAGACAAGGTCAAGCGGCGTGAAGGCAAGGCAGGCCTTCTTCCATATTTGCCCTTGAGATCGGTGGCAGAGGCCCTCCTCGGGGAGTCCTCCGTGAGAGATGTCAGAAGGCAAAGTACCCGGAGCAGGGCCTTCTCTGCGCTGGCGCCCCACTTATGGAATGCGCTCCCCAGAGAGGCCCGCCTGGCGCCGTCGTTATTTGTTTTTCGGCGCCAGGCCAAGACCTTTTTATTGAAACGATATTTTAATAATTGTTGATTTTATTTATTGGTTTTAATATTGAGCCAGGATGTATCCAGATTTTATATGTATGTATTTACATGTGCATTGATTTATAATGTTGGAAGCCATCCCGAGGCTTATGCGAATGGGACGGCATACAAAAATGCTAAATAAATAAAATAAACAAATCCCCAGAAAGGAGAAGGTGGGACACGTTGGAGGCTGCGATACACTAAGGGCATAAAGGGCTGGAAAAAGGCCCTTTGCCCCACCAGGCGTGGACCAACCGCCCCCAGAGATGCCTCCAGGCCAGGCCTCAGCACCCCATATTCCTGGTGTTGACCATCAGGGCCACCGGCTGGGGCAGCTTCCGTGCACCATCCTGCTCAGATTGGTGGCTGCCACTACAGTGACAAATGTCACAGGGACATTCGCCCACGGTGGCTTCTTATTGTAAACAAATGGGGCCATTTCATGGGGAGGAAGGAGGTCTCGCGAACCTGGGGTTGTTCTGTGGGCCAAAGTAAGAAGAGGCAGCTGAAGAAGGAAGGCAAATTGAGCTGTTCCCCCATGTGCATTTTTATGCAAGTGAAAGTTTCAAAATGTGAAGTGCAAATACAACAACAAGACCTGTGGGGACACGGGGCTCAAAGAGAGTCAAATTAGATATAACGCTTCAGCTGCTGGGAAACCGTGGGAGCGGGGACTGTCCGTCCGTTCGAAATCGCCTTCCTCCGCCCAGCTGTTTTTCAACCCTTAAGTGAAAACAGAGAAGAAACTTGCATATATTACCAGCTAGCTAGCTAGCTAGTGATCCAGTGCAAATTTAAGATCAAGCTGACTTTTGAACATGTTTTGCTTGACAGAGTTGTCCAGTTCAGACCCTGGAATCTCCAGCAAGGCATAGAAAAAGTCCCTGCTGCAAATCTTGGATCTTAGTGCTAGAGGGGTCCAAAATCTAATTTTGTGCAGGATGGATCAAAGGTCTAAGTGGGTATAGAGTTGCTTTGTCTGTGAACCATCAAACTAAAAGATGCAGTTCCTAGATTCCTGTACAATTGACCAATAACCCAGAAAAGCCAGTGGGAGAAAAAAATGCGTTTGTTTTCTTCAACAAGCCAGAGAAATTGCAATCCGATTTCTCCAACAAGCCAGAGAAATAACAGTTGGTTTTCTCTGGCATACTGGTGAAATAACACAATGTTTTCTTCAGCATGTCAGAGGAATAGTTGCTTTTCTCTGACATGCCAGGAAAATAATGGTTTCTGTTCTCTGATAAACCAGAGAAATCTCAGTTTGTTCTTGGGTTATTTCTTTGGCTTGTTTCTCCCTAGTTCACATGTCACAACAATCTTGCTTCCAGTGGGAACAACTGGGCAGAATCCACCAGCCTCTGGCAATGAATCCACACAAGTACCCATAAACCATTTTTAAAAACCCAGGTTTAGTTGTTGCGACATGTGAACCAGTTCACGAACTGACCATAGTTTCGACAATGCTCATCTGGAAATGCTGACCCTAGTTCCCCCCGTCCCTCATGCTGAGGAAGCTAAATAAAATCCGAGAAGTAAATCATTGTGCTACATTTGCACAATCCAGAGAGACTGCAGAGGGAAATCTGGTTTATTTCCTCCCTGCAGCATTTGGGTGAGCTGGTCCCCCAGTCTTGGGTTTGTAATTACCTGTGAGCCCAGGTGTCACAATGCCCTTGCTGCTTCTGTGGGCCGCCAGGTGGTCCTTGTCAGTGAGCAATCTCTGCTTGGACATTTTTAACACACAAACCCTTTTCGGGTGGGGAAAGGAAACAGCATTTCAGTTTGCAGACATGTTCCAACTCTGACCTTCAGGTCGCTGCGGTTAAACAGTCCAATTTCAGAGGCCAATTGGAGGAGGAGGCTTCTGGATTGGAATTTATTAAGAAATCTTACGCTTTTCTCACGCTCTTGACTTGCAGGGAGGTGATGGAAAATGTGATTGTTTCCATTTGAACAGCGACTAAATTGAGGCGAACCGAGCTTGCACGATAGCATCTGGAGCAAGGGGTTCTCCGTGCTGCACACACAAATGCACCTCATGCAGTCCTCAAAATTGCCACCTGCTCTGCACAACAGAGAGGACTAGCCTCTTGAGGGATTTGGTCACCCGTAAGCCAGGATAAAAATACCTGGGGCCAGCTCAGCTCTCTGTTGGCTGGCACACGCCTGTCTGCCTGTGGATGCAGCAGGGGCAGCTGCTGACCACCCAGAAGGGTTGGCCTACACCCCCCTGGTGATGGGTTATGCTGGCTAGGGATGATGGGAGTTGTGGGTCAACACTTGCCCTCCATTGTTGGAGGGCTTATGGATGTGTCTGTTCTGCTGCTCTAACAATTGGAGGCAGCAAGATTCTGGAGCTCATGGTGGGAATTCATTCTTTTCCTGGTACTTTTTGTTAGGAGGGTTGAGATGGGGCAGAGAAGGAGAGAGGGACGTGTGTGTGATTGTGTGCAGGGTGACTGGGGCCGTGGTTGCCTGTCCAGTGGTGTGGTGGAAGGGGAACCCTGGGGAGCCCCACTGTGGGGCTATTCTCAGAGTAGGAGCAACTGCTTCAGCAGCATCCACTGACTTGCCTCTTGCTTTGCTGAGTACATGCGGGGATAATGAGGCTTTCAAGTGCATGCGGGGATAATGAGGCTTTCAAGTCTGCCCTCTGTCCAGGACAGATTTGCATAGAGGAAGCCAGAGAAGAAGGACAAGCATTAGACAGAAGCAAGATATTGGGTTCATTGGCTCTTATTCCCAAGTAACTGTGCCTGGAGTTGCACACAACCCTATAAACTTAAGAGGTAGATTGTTTGTATGACTGTGTTTTATAATGCCCTTTTGACTGGAGAGAGGGCGGAATTCTTTGTTTTGGCTTTAAACAGGAGATAACAAAGATGCAAATTTCCTTGGTGGGCTGTGATCAGAGGTTCCTGCATTCTAAAATTATAATGATGCATAATAATATATTAATAGAATAGTAATCTATTCATGTAACACATATATTAATGAAATGATCCTCAGAGGGGATCTTTTGGTGACATACAGGTATGTGAGGGGATGTCCCATGGAGGTGGGTAGAGACCTGTTCTCCCCTGCAGAGGAAGGCAGGACGCCCTCCAAGGGAACAAAGCTCAGGGAGCCAAGGTTCAGTTTGGATGCCAGGAAGCACTTCCTGACAGTCAGGACCCCGAGGGTGTGCAATGGGCTTCCCCAGGAGGTCGCTGAGGCCCCATCAGTGAGGGTGTTCAAGGAGAGGCTGGACATCCACATGGTGGGCATGTCGTGAGTGGAGCCGGCTGGAGCTGGGGGTCAGACTAGATGGCCTGGGAGACCCCTTCTGACTCACTCTGTTTCTATGTTTCTATGAAATAACATATTATTTTATCAGTAATAATAATGAACTGTCTAGGCACCTTGACCTGCATGCTAAAAGGATGAGATAAAAGTATCCTAAATTGACACACCTCACACAACTTTTTGCAGGAAATGGACTCTTTTCCTTATGGGTTAAATTGTAGGACTTTTCTTTGCCATAGATTAATCACAGTTTGAGAGGCAACCAGGAGCTTTCCAGACTCCAAAATGGCTATCCCTACAAGAAGAATTAGTTTGCGATCCTAGGCAGGTCTCAACCGGGCAAATATACTGCACATCCACGCTTATCTGTTTTAGGGCTTTTTTCTTTCTAAACGTGCACCAACTCGCACCTTTAATTTCTCAAAGTGGGTGAAAGGTGTAAATATTGCCAGGAAGTTAAAAATAGCAAAGATGCAAACAGTTTGTTTTCGCTGAGAGAGGCTTTGAGGGCAAGTGTTCTTTTCCACTGAAGTGGCCACAAGTCTAACTAACGCTAGCGCAGAGACGGCCCCAGGGCTGGCTTGCCGGCCCAAGGGCTCCCGAGCCAACGAGCGCTCACTCCTGTTCGCTATGCTCATCTTGCTGGCAGGAAACCACTAACTGAAGACAACTGACAGAGGCGAGATGCCGTATTAGAGCGTTAGTGGAGAAGCGTGGCTGGTGCCGATTGCCGCTTCTGAGCTAGGACGGCTTCTGCGCGCTGGACTGACCTTGGACCTCTCAGGGGCTTTATGGGATATTCATGGGATTCGTCCTGAGCCTCTCCCAGCCAAGACCAAGGTGAGAAGCGGAGCTTAATGTGCGGCGTTTATTCACCCACCCCGCCTAGGATCGCCCCAGAGAAGGGCGCATGGGCCCACGGCACTGGGGGGGCTGCTTGCTTAGGCATGGGTTTGGTCCGCTGTAGCATCCCTCAGTGGCCAGGTCTACATCCTTTTCTTCGCCATTTGCCACCTGTGAAATGGGAATACTTGAACCAGCCTTTTGGGAGAGATGCACTGGATCCTGTGCAGTTTCACCATTACCATGTTTTGAGACTCTGACCTGCATCACAGGATAATGCTATTTTGATGCTCTCTCTCTCTCTCTCTCTCTCTCTCTCTCTCACGCAGCAGGTTTGCTTATTCATTTGCCTTTGTTAATTCTTTTTGCTCCAGTATTTTTTATGCCCCTGATATCTGTGGGAATGGAAAAATGGAAGATTCTCACCCCACTGCCCCCATTCCTGCTTAAATGGTTCACTTTATGGAGATATTTGTGGTGACTTTGTACCCGGTTTTGTTTGTTGGAGAGATCTCCTAAGGAATGTCTGAGATCTGGCATTTGACAGGTGTTCTTCCTTTTAGGTGATGCATAATTTGTACCTTGTGCTTGGAAAGGGACTGTTACTCCAGGATGAAGGATGTAACATTTGCAAATGTGAGAAACAATGCACTTTTAAGATACTTTTGCTAAAAATGATTAGAATGCTAATTAGTGCTGTTCGAAAGCTAATTATGGATTTTATTTGGGGGTGATTGATTTTTCCCCCTGCAGGGTAACTGCTAAAACACATCGCATCCTGCTCTTGGTGTGACAATGGGATTGTCTGGTACACTGGATTAAAGTTAGAATGGCTTTGAGCAATGGGCTTGCTTTCAGACTGACTGCTGTCTTAACTCCTCTGCCTCATGTGTCTTGGCATATCCCTGTTCATGGTTTCATAAGATATGTTGTACTTTATTCATAAGAGATTGCTCACCTTGTATGATGGATGGCCTATTGAAAAGAACTGAACAGAGAAGCTTAATTTGATTTAAGGCCAGGGATAGATTTAGTCCACCCCTGAGAGGATGTTGCATTTGTCTGGCATTCCCTCCGGTAGTTGTGTGAATAGAGGACTGTTCACCATGACTGGCTTCAGACAACATAAACCCATACTCAGGAGTTGTATACGGCTTAAAAATGGTAGGTATTAAAATGTCAGTTATTGTGTTGTCTGAACCCAGCTGAGATCACAAGTCATGTTAGTTAACCACATACAAACCACAGTTCTCAACCGAAGAACACACCAAGAGTGCTCATCTTGGGCTGTTTGTGCTCAACGAGCCATGGCTTGTTAGCATGACCGGGTTCAGACAACACGAGAATCCAAGTTTTAGTAACAACTCATGTCTCCAGGACAACCCACATTCCACCCATTGTTGCTGTGATGTACCATCAAGTCAGCTCCAACTTTTGGTGACCCTGTGCATGAAAATTCTCCAGAATGTCCTGCCCATGACAGTCCAGCTCCATTTTTGTAAACTCAGCTCTGTGGATTCCTGCATGGAGTCTGTCCGTCCGTCCATCCATCCATCTCTTGTTTGGTCTTTCTTTTCTTCTTCAGCCTTCAACTTTCCTTAGCATGATGGCCTTCTCTGGGACTTCTTCTCTAGCCAGGTTGGAGTCAGTGCAGTGCAGGGCCACAAGGTTGGTGGCCGGTTTGCAGGGGAAGCCGTATGAGGCGAGACTGAGGGAACTGGGTCTCTTCAGCCTGGAGAAGAGGAGACTCAGAGGGGATCTGTTGGCGACATACAGGTGCGTGAGGGGATGCCACCAGAGGTGGGTAGAGACCTGTCCTCCCCTGCAGAGGAAGGCAGGATGCGCTCCAACGGAGCCAAGCTCAGGTAGCCAAGTTTCCATTTGGACGCCAGGAAGCACTTCCTGACAGTCAGGACCCCGAGGGTGTGGAATGGGCTTCCCTGGGAGGTGATTGAGGCCCCATCGGTGCGGGTGTTCAAGGACAGGCTGGACATGCACATGGTGGGCATGTCGTGAGTGGAGCTGGCTGGTGCCGGAGGTCAGACTAGATGGCCTGGGAGGCCCCTTCTGACTCACTCTGTTTCTATGCTTCTATGTTTCATACGATATGGCTCAACCCATACTCAGCCGTTAAGTGTGGGTTGTTATGTTGGGTGTGCTCAGTCAGTGCATAATTATTCTTGGGGAGAAGACTCCGGTGGCCCATTCTGGCCTCCAGACAGTCCCCTAAACCTACATCCAGATGTTCACAGGTTCAGGGAAGGTGGAGATGCCCGGGACACAATCCCAGGGCACAATGCTTCTCTCTCTTCAACACGTTTCTCCTCCAAGCAGCGGGGACATGAACTGTGCATTATCCAGTTGCATGTCACAAATCACACGATACGCATGCGGGAACAGCTAGAGCCTTCCTTTGCTGGCAAGATCAGGACCCGTATGTAGCACCAAACTGCCGCTCAGGACACATGACTTCTACTGAATTAATCCACTGTACTCCTTAGGCACAAACTGACTGAAGAGCAAAAGCGGGGAAAGCACTGCTGCCTTTCCAAGCTGCGGGGAAGAGATGGGACAGATGCTTTTCACGTTTCCTTACCACCTTCTGATACCTCTCTCCCTCTCTCTCTAAGTTTTATCAAGTCCCAAATTTAAGAATGTAAGAAAAGCCATGCTGGATCAGACGCAGGGTCCATCCACTTCAGGACTCCATGCATGCGCACGGCGGCAAACCAGCTGCCACAGGATCCCTCCAGCAGGATGGGCGCGAGACCTCCCCCTGCCCAGCTCCCCAGCAGCAGGCCGGCCATTTCTGCTAGAGCAGGTAGCCCAGAGCCAGCAGGGCCAGGAGCCACTGATCGCCTCCTCCCTCCTGAATCTGCGCAGTTCCCTTTTAAAGCCGTCCCAGTGGGTGGGCATCCCCACTTCCCACGGTCGCAAATTTCACACGGTCACAAATTTCACAGTTTTACTATAGGCTGTGTGAAGGAGAAGCATATGGAAAAGGAGCCCTGCCTGTTCTCCCAACTGTCTGCTTCACGGGATGACCCTGTGGCTGAATGCTCTGGGAGAGGGAGAAAAATATCTCCCCCTCGACTTTCTCCACATCGCGCATGATCTTAAACACCTCTGTCATGCCTCCTCTGACTCTCCCTTTTCTAAGCTGAACAGCCCCATTTGTTGCAGCCACTCGTAGAATCAGAGAATAGCAGAGCTGGAAGGGGCCATGAAGGCCATCAAGTCCAACCCCCTGCTGCTGCAGGACACCACGTTACACCGTCCCACTCAAGTGGCTGCCCAGTTTCACCTTGAATGCCTCCAGTGTGGGAGAGCCCCCCACCTCTCCGGGCAGCTGGTCCCACTGTCACATTGCTCTGACAGTGAGGAAGCTTTTCCTGATGTCCAGCCTGAATCTGGGTTGTCACAGCTTGACTTGATTATTCCCTGTCCTGCACTCTGGCATCAGCAAGAAGAGGTCTTGCCCTTCCTCTTAGGGACAGCCTCTGAGGTCCTTATAGAGGGACATCATGTCCCCCCTCAGCCTTCTCTTCTCAAGGCTGAACATGCCCAGTTCTCTCAGTCTCTCCTCACAGGGCAGTGTTTCCAGACCCTGATCATTTTGGTTGCCCTCTGCTGGACCCTTTCTAATTTGGCTACATCTTTCACAGGGGAGCTGCTCCAGCCCTCAGATCGATTTTGGTGCTCTGAATGCCTCCTGAATGTAATTGCTTGGAAGGGGAGGTGTCCTTCCCAGGAAAAGTCCTGGGCCTCTGTGCTATCCAAATTGGGAAAGAGAGGGCAGCTCCCTAAACCTTAAAGGTTCTGCCACAGAGGGTGCTCCCTGGAGCCGGGGGTCAGACTAAATGGCCCGGGAGACCCCTTCTGACTCGCTCTGTTTCTATGTCTGCTCCCACCTATCAAAACAAATCTGGAGAAGATTGTGAACAGAGCACACCAGCCAGACTGTGACTTTTGGAGCTCACGGCCATCTATTTTTTTCAGAATACTCTGAAAAAGTTGGCCCTGTGCAAAGAGCGAAGGAGGAATACTTTACTCTTAAAAAATATTGGGTGATCAAATAAAGGTGCATCTGGGCATCCTTGTGGGAGCACCTCCCAGCCCCAAATCTGGATGGGGGAAACTGTCTTTTGCAAGTGCTTTGCGTTTAGAAAGTTATTTGTTTAGGAGGCTGATAAAGGATGCTCTGCAGCTCAGGGAACGTCTGGATGCTCCCACAGTGTCCCTGGAATACTGCAGGAGGAAGAGGAGGGGAAAGGGGACACACACACCACCCCTGCTGTGTCCAATTGCCTGTCAGGCACAGGGAATCTTAACCACAACATGTGCTTGAAATTTCCAAGCCATGTGACCCCTCCTGTGGTTCTATAAAGGAAAATAAACAGAAAAAACCCTATTCGAACCACAGGAAATGCAGCTGAATTTCTTCGTGTGCAGCACCGCACAATTTTACGTCAGCATTTCTCTTTGGTACTGCTTTGTTCACTAGTGGCCACTCCAAGGTCCTCCACCGAGGACTGCTTCTCAGAAGTCGCCATGGGTGGATTTCCCCGGAGGTTGTTCTGCTGCCTGTTTGAAGATCTGAGTTGCGAAGGGGGCTTGGGTGCTGCAGCTTCTTGCTACGTGCGAACCCGGCAAGGAAGGGCAGGTTGTTGGGGTGGTAGCCAAGCTATGTAGGGTTGCAGCTGGCTTGTTAGTCACTCCAGGCAGCCCCCCATCCCAGGTTTGCATGTGATGAGGAACTCAGGTGTGCGTATGTCTGGGACAATGCCAGGTTCTTGTACTTACCTGTGGAGCTAAGTATGGGAAGCATGTGCTTTATTTGTCGGGGAAATTCAGGAAGAGCTGCTAAATTCTTTCTCTACATATTGGATTCCCTTCTGTCAGTATACCTGGGCTGCTCTCATCAGGTAGCATCAACGGATGTGCAGAGTTCCTTTTCAATGAACTTTTCTACCCAGGACTGTCCATCACTGTTTGCAGAAGTGGGAGATGGCACTGTGATCATAACAGAATCCTGCCATTTCATGGGCAGGAAAATACCTTTCCTTTCCCTTTCAGAAATAATATACCAGTTCCCCATTCTGAAGGCTTCACAAAGGTGCTCTTAAAACATAGAAGCAAAACTGGAGGGTCCCAAACTCAGCTGAAGAACGTGGAAAAACTGTGCGAAAGGATTCAAGGCTGAACAATGGATGCCTCGTGAAGAAAAGCTCAGCCAAGACTGCATGTGTGTAAGGGGCCGTTTGGTTGCTTGCCCACTTGTGCAGGAGGCCCACGGAGTTCAGCAAGAAGCCTGGGTCTCACTGTCAGCCCGGGAACATCCAAAACCTTCAGGTGGTCAGCGAAGAGGTTGCTGGCAAAGAGGACTGCAGCCAAGGAATTCTTCGCAGACCGAGACTCGGACAAGGAGCAGTGAAGGAAGTAGAGGAAAGCAAGTGGAAAGACTGTTTTCTGGACAGCCACACTGTTGTATGGGTATGAAAGTGGACCGTGAAGGAAGTTGACAGGACATAAAGGGATGCCTTCGAAACACGGTGCTGGAGGAGAGCTTTGCCAATACCCGGGACAAAGACAAACAAGCAGGCCCTAGGTCAACTCAAGCCGGAGTTTTCCCCAGAAGCAAAAATAGCAAAACTCAGGCCAGCGTACTTTGGGCATCTCATGAGCAGGCGAGACTCTCTGGAGAAGACGGCCATGCCAGGGATTGTCACAGGCAGAAGGAAAAAGGAAGACCAAGGAAGGGAGGGATGGGGGAGGCGTCCTGAAGGGAGTGGGGGAAACACTGCCCCACACAGCGACCTGTTGAAATGAGTCTACGGAGACGCGTGCGGTCTGAATGAAGATGGCAATGCTTTCCCCTCCAGGGTGCAAGGCATACATAGTGTGAAGAGTGACTCAGAGCCGTGCGTCTGTCTATTTTCAGGGTGGGCTTTTAAGTTTTAATTGAGTGTTCTAAGTCAGTTCCGGGAAGGCAATGCGTGTGCCAGGGATGTTTTGGTTCCCCTGTAAGAATTCCCCACTGAAAATCCTGCTGCACTGCCAGCCAAGCCATGAGACCAGAAATTAGTCCATGTGAGGGGGAAATTGTGTGTGTGTGTGTGTGTGTGTGTGTGTGTGTGTGTGTGTGAGAGAGAGAGAGAGAGAGAGAGAGAGAGAGAGAGAGAGAGAGAGAGAATTGGTGCCTATTTTTCAGGAACAAAAATAACCCCTGCTTGCTTGAGGGGTGCAGTTGCCCCTTTGGGAAAGCCTCGTTAGCGTGTTTTGGTTTTGCTTTGCTGTGAACTGCAGAATGGTCCTTCTTGGTGAGCCACTCCTCCTCCGTGGGTCTTTAGAAGCTACCTTTCTAGAAGCAGGGAGCTGGTGCATGGTCTTCCATATTAATGCCATCGCATCCACGAGTGCTGAATGCAGGAGTGTTGCTCTGCAGGCCCGTGAGGGCCCTTGTTGCCCGTTCAAGGTGAAGCCACCCCTGTGACCGCTTGCAGCGATGTCCTGCCCCCAGGGAATCGCTTCCTGTCCCGCACACAGCCAGCCACGGCGAAGAGTGCAGCCAGACTCAGAAGGAGCCAGGAATGCTGCACAGAGGAGAAGGCGCTCCCAGCCAGTCCAAAGGCCCCGTGGCTTCAGCCCTGTTCTGCTACACTGTTGGGTGGCTGGCCAATGTGTGCACCAAAGCACAAAAGGCATTTTGGGAAGGGGGGGGCTGCAATATTTATGGAAGATCCATTCCTTTATCTGGGTTACTCTTTTGGAATGCATGGGTTAGTCACGGCTGGGCCCATCCCAGGAACAAAGAACATGAAACATCAGAAGGGCACTGCTGAATCCGGCCAGGGGTCCATCACAAGATCAGGGAAGGCCAACAAGGCGGCAGCCCTTTGCCCAATACAAGACTCGGCATCCACACGTCCTTCTCACCCGGCTGACCAGCTGCATCTTGAATGCCTCCAAGGCGGGAGAGCCCAGCACCTCCCCAGGTCAGGGATTCCACGGTCGTATTGCTCAAACAGTCAGGACATTTTTCCTGATATTCAGCTGGAATCTGGCTTCCTGTACCTTGAGCCCATTATTCCATCTCTTGCACTCTGGGATGGCTGAGAAGAGGTCCTGGACTTCCTCTTTGTGACAGCCTTTCAGGTGCTTGTGCAGCGCTCTCCGATCTCCCCGAGGCGTCTCCTCTCCAGGCTAAACATGCCTGGTCTTCCAGTCTCTCCTCACAGGGCTTTGCCTCCAGTCCCCGGATCCTCCTTGCCGCCCTCCTTGGGACCCTCTCCAGCGTGGCTGCATCTTTCTCCAACTGTGGTGCCCAGAACGGGACGCAGCGCTCCAGATGAGGCCCCACCAGTGCTGAGCAAAGGGGAACTCACACCCCACAGGATTTGGAAGTGATCCTTCTGTTAACGCAGCCTAAAGCAGCATTTGCCCTTTCTGCGGCCACATCACATTCTTGACTCCTACTCAGCCTGTGACCTACAATAATTCCACTTGCAGTCCTGTTAGGCCACCTGTTTCCCATCTTGTAACGATGCATTTGGTTCTCTTCTCCGAGGTGCTGAACTCGGCCTTTGTGCCTGTTCAGTTTCATTATGTGGCTTTCAGTCCAGCCCTCTGGTCTATCAAGATTGCTTGGGATGTTTTTCCTGTCTTCCAGAGTATCAGCTTCACCCCCCAGTTTTCTGTCATTTGCAGATGTGATACACATTCCTTGTACTTCCTCATCCAATTCATTAATGAAAATCCACTCCAGCCTGCCTTTCCCACAGTGGCTCCATGGGAAACACACAAGCAGGATGGGGATACAACAGGCCCCCCTGCCCATGCTCCCCAGCAACTGGGGTACGCAAGTCATACCGCCTCTTACGCTGGAGGTGGCACGGGGACATCAATGGATTGTGATTCCAGGAACTGAATTCCCCTTCAAAGTGGGTCTTAAACTAGACTGGAAAAGTCAGAGGTGAGATGAGGAGGGAAATCCCAAGAAGAGCAGAGCCCTCCCCTCTGAAAAGAAACAGCCCCGTGAAGTCTAGGCCTTCAGTGGCTGGGGAACGGTGCATGTCTAAAGCAGGGCAGTGGGGGAGCATTTGCAGACAATAGTGCTGGGGCTGCCTTCAGAACAGGAGCAATCGACCGGAGTTGAACCAGGCGAGGCCCCTGAACCTAGCCACTCATGTCGAGCATCTCCTCCAGGTGCCTCCTCTGAGTGAGGCTCAGAAGGCGGCAGCAAGAAACAGGGCCTTCTCGTGGTGTCCCCCAAATCTGGAACAACCTCCCAGCAAGACCTGCCAGGCACTGACGTTCTCTGTCTCACAGCACGTTAAGACCGTCTTCTCCCACATGGTTGGCAGCATAGGGTTAGGTCTGTAAGAGTCTCCAGATTTTCTCGTTGTTTAAAATGGATGCTGCATGTGTGTTCTGTTAATACGTTTGCATACAGATTGTACACCACATATAATGCTGTGTTTTTAAGGTTTTTAATCTCGGCAAAGCATGCAGAGAGCTTTGACTATTGGGTGGCAAAGGGGTGCAAGAAAAGAAGTGAGAAATAAATCACCTTCCTTATTCATGGAGGAGAATGTGGTGCTACGACAACTTCTGTGCGACACTATTATCCTCTTCCGAGGAAAGGAGGAGGGAAATAAGCACAGGCATTGTTCCACGTGCAGGCAAACAGCTTAAAGAAGATCAATTTTTTGCAACAGTTTGCACATCTGGTCCAAAGCAAACAGTTGCGACCCTGTTGTTAGTGTTGAGTGTGTTTTTCCAGTGGAAACTGTGCCTGTACATTTAATGCTGTTTGCTGTGAAGGCACAATTTGCAGCCATGGTGTGAGAACGAAACTGTGCGATGCTATCAATGCTCTGTTTGCCAGTGTGGCAACGTGGCCGGTGTGCTGGACGGGGACGTGGACGATCTGGACCCCTGAAGCTCGCTGGGTGAGTCGTAAGTGTAAGAGACTTACAGGATCGGTTCTGAGGATAAAAATGCAGAGGAGAGGAGAGGCGAAGCTGCTTGGATTCTTTGCAAGAAGAGAAAAGAAAAGAAGAGAGCCAGTGTGGTGTCGTGGTTAAGAGCTGGGACTGGGACTCAGATGACCTGGGTTCGAGTCCCCGCTCAGCCATGGAGCCAGCTGGGTGACTTTGGGCCAGTCACAGACTCTCAGCCCGGCCTACCTCACAGGGTTGTTGTTGTGGGGATAAGATGGAGGTGGAGCTGTAAGCTGCCTTGAGCCCTTTGTAGGAAAAAGGCAGGCTATAAATAATAAAAAAAAAAGGTGGAACAGCAGCAGATTATTCACTTCGCGCTCCCATATTTACTGCTGCGCTCCAGGGCGCGCAGGAAAACCCTTCTTCACAGCTCATTTTTTATTCTGGAACTTCCGAGCTCCTACGATGCGGGGGCAGGCAACTTTTTAATGTTTAATATTTTTGCCATCACCAAACCACTGTGACTGAGCAGTAAGCAGCCAGTTTTCTCTTTAGAAGGGCTTCCCCCTGCAACGGACACCACGCTGTTGGATTTTGGTGGTCCTGACCCACACGGGGCCCTGTGCCTTCTCTAGAGTAAAAAATTTAGAAAAGTCATTATTGTTGAGCCCGGCAGTTTTGTTGTTCTGGCCTTTAAGCCGCCGGTGTGGGAGACGGGCTAGCTAGGGTCTGTCACCCTCCAAGGCACTGGTGGAACGGCACATCTTCAGATCTCCTGATGTGGAGCTGAGGTCGTGTTTGAGGTCTGGAGGTGAATTTCCAGCAGGTTGGGGTTTTTTGTTTTTTTTTTAGCTCTTGTGGCTCTGCTACTGAAGACCTGTGCAAAGTGGTGCATGATGACAATTTCGCTAGTGCTGTAGAGGCTGTTACTCTAAAGAAAGAAGCTGGTTCCAATCTCAGGCAGGAAGAAGCCAAATGCGGATTGTGAAAATTGTTCCTGAATGAGTAAACAGAATTTTCTCCACACATTCCTCCCCCGCACTCTGTTCTTTGGTTGCTTAGCTGGAAAAAGAATGGAAAGTAGGAAGCCACGCCGTTACCTTTGTAATAAACAGGCACCCTGATTAAAATCTTCACATCAGCCTTGAGCATTAAAGGGTTCCAAGTTTAATGCGTGGAGATGCATTAAAGGGTTCCAAGTTTTCCACCTCTGTATTAGAAGATGAGAAAACTCCAGTACCATTTGGTTCTGAAGGGTAGCTAGTCCACATGAAGGCATCAAGAATATATGGGGCTGGATCCAAACATAAGCATACTAAGAGCAGATCCGCTGAGATCACTGGAATGGAACTCTTGTCCAGTGATTTCAGTGGGTCTACTCTAAGCCGGATCCAATCTGGATCAAATGTGTTCCGTCCTGTGGGTTTGGGATGGAGACTGCCTTGGTCACCCTGTGAGATGACCTTTGCCGGGAGAGAGACAAGGGAGCGCAACCCCGGTGATCGCCCTGGACCTCTCAGTGGCCTTTGATACCCATCAGCCCTGGCATCCTTCTGGGATGGCTGGCTGGGTTGGGAGTAGAGGGCACCAGTCTTCGGTGGCCCTGCTCCCACTGGGCTGGCCAGTTCCAGTCGGTGGTGCTGGGAGACGGTCACTCTGCACCATGGCCCTTGATGTTCTCCCCCATGCTTTTTAGCACCCACATGAAACCGCTGGGGGAGGTCATCCGGAGGGGTGGGCTAAGGTGTCATCCATACGCTCATGACACCCAGCTCTACCTCGCCTTTCCATCTGACCCAGGTGAGGCGGTGGCTGTCCTGGACCTGTGTTTGAACTCAATTAATTAATTAATTAATTAATTAATTTTATTTATTAGAACATTTCTATGCCGCCCCTTGCCGAAGCCTCGGGGCGGCTCACAACACAATAAAATACAATAAAATACAAAAATAACAATATAAAATTAAAATTAACGATATAAAATAAATAAAAAATATAAAAGATGTAAAAGAAGTTATAAAAGAAAAGAAAATTATGGGCTGGATGAGGGCCAATACACTGGACCTGAATCCAGGCGAGATAGAGGCGCTGTTGGTGGGCGCTCCCATGTTCCAACCAGGAAACTTCCAGCCCACCCTGGATGGGGTTGCACTTCCCCTAACGGTGAGGGTCGCAGCTTAGGGGCGCTCCCGAGCTCTTCCCGGTCTCCCAGGTGGACTCAGTGGCCAAGATCTGCTTCCTGCAGCTTCTGCTGATCTTCCAGCCGCATTCCCACTTGGATGAGCAGGGCCTTGCCGTGGGGATTCATGCGCTGGTAACCTCTTGCCCGGACTACTGTGATGTGCCCCATGTGGGACTTCCTTTAAAAGCAGTCTGGACAGTACAATCACTTCGGAACAGGGCTGCGTGGCTGCCGACAAGGAGCAGCCAGTGAGAACGCACGATATCAGCTGCAGGTCCAGACCAGGTCCAATTCCAGGTGTTTGTCTCTGATATATTAAGCCCTAAATGGCTTGGGACCAGGTACCTGAGGGATTGCCTCTTTCCATATATTCCTTCCCACCCACTTAGATCCTTCTCTGAAGTCCTCCTCCAAATAGCCCCTCCCCATAAGATCAAGGGGGAAAGAGCCGGGGGGGGGGGCATGTTTGGCATTGGTGCCCAGAGCTTGGAGGTTGCCCCCTGGGACACGGAAACATAGAAACAGAGCGAGTCAGAAGGGGCTTCCCAGGCCATCTAGTCTGACCTGCAGCTGATGTCGTGTGTCCTGGGACATGGAAACATAGGAACAGAGCGAGTCAGAAGGGGTCTCCCGGGCCATCTAGTCTGACCCCTGGCTCCAGCCGGCTCCGCTCACGACATGCCCACCATGTGCACGTCCAGCCATATGACCATGTCGATTCTCCTTTCCTTGAGATGCCAGGTAAAACCATTTTTGTTCAAACACGCTTTCAGTTAATTTCATTTATAAGCTACATTGTCTTTATTTAATGATGGCTGCTGATTTTATGGGCTGCGTTTTGTCATGCTGCGTGTGGTTTTGCATTTTTTATAACCCGCCAATTGCATTGTTTGCATCTGTTTTATCGATTGTATTTATTTGCTGTTTTCAGCATTTGTAAGCTGCCTAGAGATCTTCAGGTTATGGGGTAGCACAGAAGTGGACTGAAACAAACGGATAGTAGTTGTGTAGGACTTAATTCATTCATCAGCTGAGCTCGATGGGGAATATCTATTGTAGAGTGTTGCATACGTTATGCCTTCCATAACATTTCTATTAAAAAGGGTTCAGTGTTACGTTTGCAACATCAAATCGGAGTTCTTCTGGCACTGTTTGTGGCTGGGGAACTCTTTAGCAGGCGATGCACCTAAGTTTGCTAAGTTTATTTAGTAAAGCTCATATTTCTCAGATACATTTGCAAACACTCAGCTCTTGTAATGGAAATTTTGTCACCTGGCAACGTTAGCCATCACCCGTTCAAAAAAAAACAGCTTGTCCTGACAAAATGAGGCTATCCCTGTTTTTTAAGAATCGACAGCTTGACTTGAATGAAATTCTTATCAAATCCAGCTAGTTACGCAATACAAGGTGTGAGGTGGCTGTTCTTGGAAATATATTGAAGTAAAAGTCTAACAAAGGGGCTGAGTCAAAGGTAACGGAATCAGTTGTGTTGCTGCCATTTTAAATGATTATACTTTGAGGCCAATTTTGATATTATGCATACTTTCAGGCAAGAGATCATATCTTGCTATACTTTTCCGAAATTCTCAAATATTATTGCCGTAACAGAACCACAGACTTAATTAGCTAATTGTTTCTTCCTGTAAGCTGCACTCCGTTATCAAGGCTTTACAAGATGGTCTGTTTATTTGCATAATTAGTTGAACTAGAAGAAAAGTAAACATACAGGTAATGGAAAATCTTTGTGAGGTGACAGAATTAATTTATAGCATTGCTTGCTGGCTATCAAGGTAATTCATTAACGGAGAGAAAAGTAGGAAAGCCATGAGGCAAGTACAGCAACTCACTAATGTTAATTTAACTTTTAATTGAGGCTTTAGCATTTCGTTGAGATTACAATATTAGCTAATTTATGGCTAGCACATGCTTGGCGTTGTAGGATAAGGTTTTTGGTCCAAACACCCCCAGGATCACAGCAGTCCAATGTATGTAAACCTCTGACCTCGGAGAGTTATGTGCATCCAATGGCCAGAGCAAGACATGGAGGAAGTGCTCATCAAGAACTGGGAAAGGAAGGGGAGGAGGCAGGGGTCCTCTGGATCTGAATTGCCCCCTGGAGAAACCCCAACCTGCTCCCAGACCCCCCCCCCCACCTGCCTCTCTTCTCCATGGCACATTTGTACTCTCAGAGATTTATTATTTATTTAAAACTTTTCTATACCATCCCATGCTAAGATGTCTTGGATGATTTGCAATGAATTAATTCTAAAAATAGAAATAAAAATAACAGTTGCCACCATCAGGCTTTTATTCTAGAGAGCTTCGTGTTTCTTTCCAGAGAGCATCCATCTATTTCATCCAGTAAGAAAGCCGAGAAGTAAATGGCTTTATTACTTCGACCCTGGCTGGCCCCAGCAAGGATTCAAGCAGCCGTGTTTGTTATCAGCTGAATTTCCAGACCCATCTTCAAAGGCAGCCCCATAAAGAGCCGGTGTGGGATCCAGAAAAGGGCACAAACAGTGTTCTTGGTCATTGTGACCCTATTCAGTACATCCACCGGTCCAAAGCTGGTATCCCAACCTACTTTGACTCTGAGGTGACTGGAATTGGGCAGCCAACGCATATTAATGCAATGAAGATTTCCCTTGTTCAATTAGCGCAATCTTTATTTTTGCTTTGAAGAGCTGGGTTATCTTCTTATCGTTTTCAGGAAAGCATGACTGCTATGGTCTTCTGCCGGCCTCATGCAAAACAGGGGCTGATTCATCCGGTAGTGCTGCTCCTTTATCAAACACGATGGCTTTTCATTTTCTGCACCATCAGCAATAACCACATCTCAGCATCCCGTAGTTGATGTGTGAGCGGACACATTTCAACACAGCTTGCACAGCACTGTGGGAAATTCATGGCGAGTTAGTGTGTTGCAGAGAAACAACCCCAAAACACCAAGAGTTGTGAGTCACTTTGAAGCTCTCCATATTTACTGTACAATCCAATGTGTGCTTCTCCACAGCAAGACCCCCTGGGTCCAATGGGGCTTACTTCCGGGTAATATAAACAGGATTGTGGCCTTGCTGTGGTATATTTATTGTTATGTTAGTTGTGAAGTCATGTCCGACCCATTGTGACCCCATGGACAACACTCCTCCAGGCCTTCCTGTCCTCCACCATCTCCCGGAGTCCACCCAAGCCCACTCCCACTGCCCCAGAGACCCCATCCAGCCACCTCATCCTCTGCCGTCCCCTTCTCCTTTTGCCATCAATCGTTCCCAGCATCAGGCTCTTCTCCAGGGAGTCCTTCCTTCTCATGAGGTGGCCAAAGTATTTGAGTTTCATCTTCAGGATCTGGCCTTCCAAAGAGCAGTCAGGGTTGATCTTCTCTAGGACTGACCGGTTTGATCGCCTTGCGGTCCAAGGGACTTGCAGGAGTCTCCTCCAGCACCACAATTCAAGGGCCTCAATCCTTCGGCGCTCAGCCTTCCTTATGGTCCAGCTTTCACAGCCATACATTGCAACTGGGAAAACCAGAGCCTTGACTATACGCACTTTTGCCGGCAGGGTGATGTCTCTGCTTTTTAGTATGCTGTCTAGATTTGCCATAGCTTTCCTCCCCAGGAGCAAGCGTCTTTTAATTTCTTGGCTGCAGTCCCAGTCTGCAGTGATCTTGGAGCCCAGGAAAATAAAATCTGCGGTATATTTAGTCCAGTCCAAAATCTACCGTTGGAGAATACCCTTCTTGCTCAACCAACACGTTGCACCAAAATGCTCAGTAATTTTGGACCTGGGGTGTATCTCAGAAAGAGGAAGCCATTGATGGGGTTCCCTTCCATGCATTTTATCTCAAGCTGCCCATATGAGTGTCCCCCTTATTACAACTTGTGCTAGTGAGTTCAGTTCGCAGGCCAGGATTCGAGGACCCCGATCAAGACACCTTTCGTGGGCCTCTCGCCCTTGTCCTCCCCGCTTCTTGTTCCTTCTCCACTTCCTCTTCCTCTTCCTTGGCAGGGAGTGAGTAACGGGAGTCAGACGCTGCTGCCATTTCCCCATCCTTTCTCAGGTCCAGAGTGGGAGGCAGGTTAGCAAGGTGGTGGAGAGGAGGAAGGCGAGCGGCAAGTCCATGGAGGGCCCTTGCAGGTGCCCCACCATGCCAGCTATTGGCGCCAGCCCTGAGCGAGCTCCGTAGCATAACCACCCCCTTCGAGAAGGTCTTCCTTTGGCTTTCCTCAATTATTATTTATTAAATTTATTAAAACATTTTTATGCCGCCCCATTCACCGAAGCCTCGGGGCGGCTCACATCATTAAGTTAAAATAATTATAATATAAATTAAAAATATAAATATTAAATTAAAATACAACAATACAGTATACAATAAGCTGCCCTGGCCAGATAAAACCAATAATGTTAACAGTGGCCTCTATTCAGCATCGGTGGATGACCCCTCGGTTCATTCTGATATTACAAGAGAGGAGGAAAAGCCTCTATTTGCTTTCTCTCCATTTGACTGCTGACAGCTTCAGTTTCATCGTTGACATCTGCCCAAAACTGAGATGTAAAAAGACTAACACACTCGCAGCTTGCGATGGAATATCGTGTTAAATCTGAATGGCAAAATCTGGCATTTTAGACGCTTTCCCTTGAACTGAAAAAGCACACAGAGGAACGATAACCATCGCAGAGCAACAGACGTTCATTTTAAATGCGTGGTTCATTTTCACATTGGTGTAAAAGATGTTTGCTCAACATTTTAATACATTTTTATCAAATGAAGCATTTCAGTGGTTCCTGTTGCAGGGTTTATTTATTCTGTTTTGGGAATGCATCCTGCTCCTCCGCAATGTTGCTCTGGTAGAGCAGTGTCCAAACAAATGACATGCTGCAGGAGGGAGCTGCGTGTGTCTGTCCTCTTGTCATCGCCATAGTGCCGAGCACATGAACATGCATGCTAAGGGGCACTACAGGTGTGCGCTATGTGATTACTTCATGTTTACAATGCATTAGCTAATTTTAATAAATGTAACTGTATCTGTGTTCGAAGCCAGCAGTACCATCTTCAGTCACTCGGTGGAGACAACCGTAACAGCACATAGCTTTGGCACTGATGTTGTTTGCTGCTTGGGTGGGGTAGTCCAAGGGACAGATTTATACAGCTGCCCCTCCCCTCTGCCCTGGGAGACCCCCCCTCCCTTAGAGGAAAGGTAAGGGGAAACTCCTCTCCCAGGAGTTTCTTCTCCCAGAAGAATCCCTCTGATTGACTTCCTGAGTCACTCAGCCTGGCTCCTAATCTTTAACCAGACAGGCCAGAAGCCAACTGGAATAACAGTGTCTCGCAACTTCCCACAAAGTAGCCCAAGAGCTGCAACTTCAAGAGGAAGTTGTTTGACAGCTTTGGGACCGCCACCAGAAAGGCCCTGCTCTTAGAATTTATCCCTCTTCTACAGTCGCTTGGGTTGCCCAGCAGAGAGGGAGCATTCCAGACATGGCATTTGGGTGTAAGCAGAAGGCATCTCTTTTTACTTGTTGCAACATCAGCAAGTGATTGCCCGGACACAACCTTGCTTGTGTTTCCTTCAGTGCAGGATGGGACTATGCGGAAGCAAAACCAAGCCCTTCCAAAGGGAGAAGTACAATTCCATCTATCGGCGGAAACCTCAAGGGCCTCCGAAAAGCAAGCATTCTGAGCTGCCGTCACTGGTAAGGCTTCATCTCCAAACCTGGGCATGCTCTGCGCTGAATCATTATAAAGCTGGGGTCGAAGGACTGAAATTCTTCATCCTCCGGATGAACCGATTCCTGCAGCCTGGTCCGTACGTTCAGGGGACGGACACTCAGCCAGGCCCCGACAAGCATTTCCCATTCCCCCAGTCCATCCCATTGACTCCTGTCCCATAAATTACGGAAAACGGGATCAAAGGAGACTGCCGCACTCTAAGCCAGACCATTGGTCCAGCTAGGCCTGGACTGTCAGGGGTCAGTAGCATCCAGGGGAGGAGAAGGGCAAAGCTCACCAGAATCCGTCCCTCTCACATTCATGGACCTCCTCTCTTGTTCAGCCTGGTCTTGCAAAGCAGGCTGACGCACTGGAAAGTCCGTGAACACACGTGTCACGAAAGTCGCACCATCAGGACCTTCTTCTGCACTGGGTCCACAGTTCCAAGCCCTGGTGTGGGAGAGGGATCCTTTGCACAGCACACAAGACTCAATTCCTGTTGAACGCCCCACAAATGTGGGGCGCACTTCCCAGGGACTTGAACTCGGGACCATGCCAAAGCAGAGCGGGGTCCAGGGAGCTGAGCCCAGGGACTCCGTCAAATTCCCAACCCCATATCCCTACTCCAGGGTTTCAGGAAGGTTCTTCCTCCACCTACCTGGGGATACTGGGTGTTGCATCAGAGACCTCTGCACGTCAAGCAAGGGTTCTTCCTTGCTGGTCTTGGTTGGTCCTTCATGTCCAGAAGATGTGGAGATGGACATCCTCGGAGGGCTTTCAGAAGTGGTGGAACACCTTCATGAGGATGAGCGGATCCACAGCTGCTCGCCTTGAAGGCTCTGTGCCCCTCTTGCCAGCCCTTATTCAGACTCCAAAGATCGCCAAGCCCCCAAGAACACAAGGGGAGCCCCGCTGGAGCAGGCTGGAGTGCCGCCAGACCCTCCCACCCATGCTCCCCAGTCACAAGCTTGTTGGAGGCAGTTCATAGCCATCTAGCCATCTTTGAGCCACAAATAACATAGAAACATAGAGACACAGAACCTAGAAACTGAGCAAGTCAGAAGGGGCCTCCCAGGCCATCTAGTCTGACCTCTGGCACCAGCCAGCTCTGCTCACGACATGCCCACCATGTGCATGTCCAGCCTGTCCTTGAACACTCCCACCGATGGGGCCTCAACCACCTCTCGTGGAAGCCCATTCCACACCCTGGGGGTCCCAACTGTCAGGAAGTGCTTCCTGGCATCCAAATTGAACCTTGGCTCCCTGAGCTTTGCTCCGTTGGAGCGTGTCCTGCCTTCCTCTGCAGGGGAGAACAGGTCTCTACCCAGCTCCGTGTGATGCCCCCTCACATACCTGTGTGTCTCCAACAGATCCCCTCGGAGTCTCCTCCTCTCAAGGCTGAAGAGACCCAGCTCCCTCAGCCTCTCCCCATGCAGCTTCCCCTGCAAACCACCCCATCCTAGTGGCCCTTCGCTGCACCGATTCCATCCTTGATAAACTTCTCCTCCAGGAACTTGTTCGTTCATCCCTGCACCTTGTGGAAGTGAATTCTATTGTGCTGAGCTGAGGAAGTCCTGAAGAACCTAACTCATAAGTAGAGGACTTGTTTGTTCGTTTATTTAAAGTTTTTATATGCCGTCCCAACACTAAAAGTCTCTCGACGGCTTACAAAACGACGAAACAGAGTCTCTGGACAACTTGACTGCTGCTGCACCACCTTGCCCATGTTCCCCTGCACCTGGTGCACAAACTTCCTCTGATACTGGATGTTGCAAGCTGTGCTTCTCTCTCCCGGTAGTAACAAACTCACTGGGGCTTCTTTGCCAAAGGTCTTCGTTTTGCCCACAAGCCTCTGACCATACACAAAGCGGAACGATGAGCCCTTTTTGACATTCTTCACCCAATGCTTTCCTTACGAGTCCTTCCACACCTGTCCCTGTGGAAAGGAACATCCCTGTGCACCTCCCTCGGAGACCTCAATTGGGCCACCCCACAAATGCAACGGTGGACTATCAAGTCGCAGTTCCCCATCCAACTCCCCATCTCTAAATCCCCCCCCCCCCCGAATGTTGCTGCTCTTCCTCTTTCCCACAAGTGGGTTGCCTGGGCCTCTCGGCTGCCCCTGAGCAAATCTCCCCATAGCGGGCATAGTGGGTACCCAGAGCCTTGGGCTGCAGTTGGGTCCATTTCAACAGCCACCTCATTAGCAGAGTCCGAGCTGCCAGCCCTGCCAGAACCACCCACCTCCCCTGCACACCCCTCATCCTGATCTCTCAGACCCTCCAAAATGGGTTGCCTCTCATGCCACCCTGAGAACGCGCATGTGCAAAACTGGAGCTTGAGGACTAGTAGCCTGCATCTCCAAGAATTAGTGCATCCCTAAATGGGCCTGTCCAGTAATGGGGCAGGAGGCCTCCCCAGGATCCCTTAAAGGTCTGGTTTGAGCGTCACAGGAGGAAGGCGAGATCTCAGTGCCTTGAGTCAAGAGCACGGAAGCCCCAGTATTCCAGATTCTGTAGGACAATCACCTGCACTGGCTGGGCCTGTTGTGAGTTCAAGTCCAAAAAATATCTGGCCAGAGAGTGCCTCCCTCCTGCTTTTCCTTATCAGATACACGTCAGCCCTTCCGTCTGTTCAACATGAGTACCAAGGACACATTCTCTGCATAATGCAGGCATCGCTTCTGCGAATCAAGGAAATCAAACCATCCAGGGCATGCTGAATGGCGTTCCTGCAACACCACTTGGCAAAGGAATGCTGTGCATCATGGGCCTTGGTGGTGGGGTGGGCGTTGTCTGGTGCAGTAAAGCCATGCTTGGCTTCTGTTCTTTTTTATTTCTCCCAAAGGGCAAGCAGCAAAAACTCTGCGCTTCTGCTGACCGGCTTTTGAGCGATGGTAAGAGAAGGGCTAAAGCCATGCCCATCTTTCTTAAATTCGTATCCTCCCTTCTAATTATTGTTCTAATCAGTGCATGTATGTACACAGTTTGGCAAGTTTCAGGGTGAAGCCTCCTGTTAAATACTCTCGGGTCCTTCCAAAGGGAGAAAGTGTTTTTCTAAGGATGCATGTTTAGACAGAAAAGTGGGACATTCTGGGAAGAGGAAGACTATTTTTTGAGGAAGATGGGATTAAGATTGCATTCTGAAACAATTAATACTGAGTATGGCAAAGTCAAAATGCAACAGGAAACAGGTGGGTGTTTGATAAACTGGATAGAAACTGCGATTGCTCCCATCGGCCTGAGATCCCTGGAGCGCAGGAAGCCACAGCACCCTCCGCTCGCCGAGGTCTGGGCTTGCAAAGTGAATGGCTTCCCTTTCCTGGCCTGACTTCTCACATAAATCAGAAAGGAGAAGAAGCCAGAGTCTGTCCTCCTGACAAAACGAAAGATTGTTCCTGGAACATGTGACCTTGAACTGAAAAGCAGGAGGGTTGTTAGTGGGTTTCTCTGAAAAGGCCAGACAGATTTTAAACTCTCTCTCTCACACACACACAGAGCTGTCTATATTTAGAAAGTGTCTTGCTCCGCATGCATTCATTAACTAGCAACTGTTCAGGCTATGAAGTCACTTTCCCCCTTCGTAAGTGGAGGGGTTTACATAGTTGTGTGGACATCCAGCCCTTGGCTCCTGAAATGGGTTTGTTCTTTTGCCCATGGAAACCATGGGGAAAGAGCAGGCCTGTGTGAGGGTGTGGGTGGTAAACTAGGGCAAATTAGCATATGCAAATTTGCAGTTTCATTTGATTTGCCTTTGTCCTGTGGGTCTGAGACCTGAATCTCTGCAATAGCTTAGCCTATCCCTGATTTGATGACTTTCTTTCTTCTGTGTAAGATTGTCAGCTGGCTGATCTGCCTGGGTTTTAATTTGCTTTTAATCTCTGGGCTAGGTGCAAATCTCTGCAATGAGAAACCTGAGAGCAATTGCACATTAATGTTATTATTTTTAGTTAATTTCACAGTTATGGCCATCAAACTAAAAGAAAATGGAACTGTTAAGATAATAATCAATTGCTCTGGCTGCAAAGAACTAAAGCAGCTCCCCACCCCCCTCCGAACAGGAACAGGCTAAACCGAGTCTGGTTCAGGAAGCTTCTAACTAAAGGAACAAAAGCGGAGGAACAAAAGCTTCTAACTAAAGGAGCAAAAACAGAAGCTGCCTTAACATTGATGTCCCTGGCAGCTGAAACAATTCACTTCTGGGCCTAGAGCCCCAGTCAATGCTTCTGTTTTTGCAGCTCCAGGAAAGCATTATGTCATCGCACAGTTTGATTTCACCTCTGCAAACGAACGGGACCTGCCACTCACCGTAGGCGAGAAGTTTGAAGTCCTTTGCAGGTCAGTGACCTTAGTCAGCTTTTGGGTGGTACAGTCATGCCCTGGCATGCCTCTGAATGCAGAAAAAGAAAACTCAGGCATGACCCATGCCCAAAGAGAGGACTCCTATCAGCCCGTCCTTTATCCTTGTGCACATTCCGTCCCAGATGCCAAGATGCCATTTCTTCCCACAACTGGAAATGCACCTGTTCCGGCTGTGATCTTAGCCGGCCAAGTGGGAGGTGAGGTATATCTAAGGCTCTCGGAGCAAAGAGAGGCCATGCAGGAGACTCTCCACATCCGAATGAAGGAATAGGGAATCTCCTGCCCTCCAGAGTTTTGGGACTACTATTCCCAGAATCCTTGACCCTTGGCCATGCTGGCTGGAGCTCATGGAATCGTTGCAAAACATCTGGAGGTTGCCCACATTTAAAATGGAGTGGGAAACTTAGGCTTGGGGTCAAATCCAGTTCTCCTGCGGTCTCGCTCTGGCCCAATGTGGGTTCCCCCATGTGCCCCCCTTTCCCCCAACCCTCAAGATTTTAGTGTTTTCCTGAATGTTGTGCAGATTTTCCTATTCTCAAATGAAATGCCTCTTCCAGGGTTCAGATACCGGCAGCAAGAGCTTTTAAGACAAAACAGGCCAGCCAGCTGGGTATTTTGTCCCTGCCCATTTTAGCACTGGAATGCAGTTCGCTGCAGCTTCTCCAAAAGGGAATCCAGTCCTGGGGCTGAAATCCCAGTTCAGGCCCTTGCTCCCAGCTGCACCAGCCCAGAATAATTGGCAGGCGTCATAAAAACCCCTCCCTCCTCCACGGGAGTGGAGTAAACAGCATGTGGTCACTTCGCCTTTCATTCTGCATTGCTCATTCATTGATTTTTTTAAAATTACTGTGCTTTGCTTACAGCGATGGCGACTGGTGGTTAGCAAAATCGCTCACCACCGGGAATAAAGGCTACATACCTAGCAATTTCGTGGCTCTTGCCAACAGCCTGGAAGAAGAAAAGTGAGTCTGGGAATTCTGCATGGAAGCCCCTTTGTGTTTTTGTCACAGAAGCATCAGCCTTCTTACCGCAATTGGACAATTTGGGGATGTCCAACTAATACTCTTAACCATGTTTCTGGCCCGGGTGCTTCTACAGTAAGAACTCTGGAAAGGTGCGGGTTGCTAAACCAAAGGGAACCGGTTTTAGCAGGCTGGAAAATCTCAGTTCTTAAGACAGGTGCATGGCATGTGATCTGGGTTTAAGGCTTTTCTAGATGAGGCTAGTCCACATGAGCACATCATTCCCTGCACAGTGGATTATTGGTTCTTTAGGTGAAGATATGACCCTCCAGTTTCCCTACACTGTCTAAATAGTACTTCGGGGGATTTTTTTTTCCCAACAGGAAAAATGTACCATTTATTTATTTATTTAAAACATTTTTAGGTCGCCCAGTTGTGCCACAGCACCTCTGGGTGGCTCACAATGACAAGATAAAAACACAATAAAAACCAGTAATGAAATATTAAAAATAGAATAACAATAAAATACAAGCAGAAAAACAAAACAAAGGTCAATGGCATTATTTATTAAAGTACCTTTTTAAAAGGAAGGTCTTTGCCTGATGCCGAAAAGAAAGTAAGGTGAAAGAAAGAGCGATTTCCTTGTCTCTATTTTCGTTTAGTTGAGAAGGTGAAAGAAAGCACCTTTTTCTTGTCTGTATTTGCACTATTTTCCAAACCACAGTGCCACCTAGAGGTTATGCCTTGGAAAAGCAGGAAATGAAATGCTCCTCATGCAGTGCTCAGATCGCAACTCTGTGGCAAAATCAAAAGTCGATACGGCAGCTTAACATCCAATAAACTGCAAGGTTAGGAAAGCATAAAAAGCAAGAAGGGAGGTGGGGGATTTCAAGCCTTTCCACCTGATCTGAATTAAAACCCCTGAACTTGCAATTACTATTGCAAAATGTCTATTGGATTCATAAATCACTATTTCGCAAAATGGAAAAGTAATGTCCCTTTTGGTTCTGAGGACTGTTAACTGCACGAAGAAGGAATTTCCATGTTCGCCCATGATCATTGCATGCACAAGCAGTGTGTCTTTGGTTGTTGGATCTCATATTCAATCTCCACCTTTCTCCCCGGCGGGCAGATAAATTTGTTGCATGGGAAACAGCATGAGCGAAGGGGACAGAAAACCTTTCTCAAGGCTGTTAGTCAAAAACAGACAACTTGTGAATTGTGTGGGATTCTGGCTCTTGCTGACAATCTCAGCTCCAGCTTGGGACCTTTAACAAATCTCTCTCTCCCTCTTTCTCTCTCTCTCAGATGGTTTTGCAAAGGTCACAACAGGAAAGAAGCTGAACGTCTCCTGCTGGGGCCTGGCAACGCGGTGGGCTCCTTCCTAATCAGGGAGAGTGAAACGACTCCGAGTAAGAAGCTGGGGAATTCTTTTCATCCTTCCCTGATCGCATGCATCATTCAAGCAGTGTGTGTGTGTGTGTGTCTTGTATGCAGACTTCATGCTTTCATTGGAGAGAAGGCATGGCATTGATTTGTTTAGAAACAGCACCAATGTGATCTTTTGCCATTTTAATTCTCATTTTCTGCAAAACTACCCTGAGTGCTGCTGTTGAGGAAGAAGGGTGTCTATCGGGTACACACCTCATTTATATGGCAATGCAGACAGAAAAGGGTCATTTGCCTTCCTGTTATAACAGGTCCTTTCCACTGTAGGATCACAGACCCTTTTCTCTGGCACTGACGTAAGTTTGAGGGAGAACAATTGTCCATTACTGTCAGATCACGTCCCCCCCGTCTTCCGTTTTATGCTTCCCTTCTTAGACCTGATTTGGGTTTGGGTTTGCTTGGGGGTGAGTTACGTTGCTTGCAGTACCAAATTAACCAGAATATTCTTGAGGCGTTGAAGAAACACTGTGCCTTTAATTTAAAGCAGGGGTCCTCTACATTTTTAACCAGGGGGCCCGTTGAAAGGTGCCCATGCTGGATGCCGGTGGTGCCGGCGGTGCGCATGGGCCGGACGGGGATGGGGGTGGCACATGCGCACGGCGAGGGGAAGCGAGGCAGGGCGGGGGCGGCACACGCCGCGAGGTGGGCGCACGAGGCAGTGGCTTGCTCTCTTGGAGAGTGTTTTCTCCGAGTGGGCAAACCGCTGCCTCCCCGCGCGCCGGACGAGGTGGGCAGTGGTGGGCGCATGGTGGGTCCAAATGCGCATGGGGGGCCGGATAAATGGGAATGGTGGGCCAGATCTGACCCCTGGGCTACAGTTTGAAGACCCATGCTTTAAAGCTTCCTGTTCGAAGACTGTGTCCACTTTACTTCTTTTGACTCAGCACAACTGGGCAATGAGTGAAGGACTCATTCATTCATTGCCTCTGATCAGCTGTTCCCCTCCATTGAGGTTTGTATTTGTGTCTGAGCGAAATCGCTGGTTTTGTCCTGTTATTTTAGCAAGTTTACCACAACTGGTTTCCTCCAGATGCACTGGGCTGCAATGCCCACTGGCCAGGATGTCTGTGGCCGATGAAAGTTGTAGTTCAACAGATCAGGTTAGGAAATCTGATTTAGTAGACACCCGACTCTTTCTTCTCCTTCACCTTCTCATTTTCACGCAAGATCAGCCTGTGAACAGCAAAGAAAGCCCAATCGTTAAAGTCTCTGTGATACGACATTTCTGTTGATTGCATAATTCAGGGACTTTTTCCAGTGGCAACATCAAGTGACCATTTCTGCTTTTGCTGTTCCAGATTGCTTTGCTCTTTCCGTTAGAGACAATTCACCCCAAGGGGATGTTGTCAAACATTACAAGATCCATGGGATGGATTCTGGGGGATACTACATCTGCCCTACAGCCAAATTCCCCACACTGCAGGAACTTGTCAAGTATTATTCCGGTAAGTCACTCTCAAAACAGGTCAGGTTTGGCAGGGCTTAGCAAGGTATGCTGAGAAGGCCAGATTTAGCGCTTGACTGTAGAGAACTCTCGTGTGGAAAGGAGATTCATGTGTATGTTTTTAATAATCATGTGCGCCTACTGAAGTTTCTCAGGCTGAGCATGAGAATGGGCCTGTTTCAGAAGGGGAGGAAAGGCTTTCAGGAGAGAGGGGTAGCGGGTGCAAGACCCAGTCCAGGTGCAAGATGCACGGTAGGGCTTTGGAAGAAATGGGCCACCTCTTGCTCCCCAGCAAGGTGGAGCCAGAAGTTCTACTGCAAGGGAGAGGCCACAGGGAAGTTTCTAGGTTGGATTCCGCTCTTTCCATGAGCAGAGACTTCTCTTTTCAGTTTCAGCAGAAGGCTGCTCAGAGCTCAAGCGGTTATAGCTATGGAGTCTCAATAAAAGGACTGCGTTTATTGAAATATTGTCCTGGGTTTTGGACCCAGAGGGAAGAAGGAAGGGACCAGCTCATGCCAGCACGGAAGAGGCTTCACAGGTGCATGGCCTTTCTTGGAGAGTTTGCAGACCTCCCCACAGCTGGGCTTGCTTTGCAAGACTGGACTGAGCGCACATGGAAGCCCACAAATGCCAGAGACTAGAATGTAACTCCAGCGCACTCCTCTCAGTTGCACCCCTGATGCTCATGAGCCCATGAATGTGGAGGCTTATGAGCATCCGCTGCGGAGCAGGAGAAATGCAGCATCTCCCACGCTGCATTTCGGCTAGGTAGCCATCTTTGGCCATGTGGTTAATTCTCTCCAGATTGGCGGGGAGGGCACGGACATTTCCAACCTCAGACCCAGGAGTCCAAAGTATGCATTTCACTCGATTTATACTCATTTATTGACACTTTTAAGCACAACTTTTTCCAAACACATGAATCATATAAGGCCTCGTTCAGCCTTTAAACAAGATAAGAACGTTGTCCTGACTTTCATGGACAGTCAATTGCACCCACCGCTTTCCAAGAGCTAATCTCGCTCAGGGCGGCCCAGGCCATCCGTGGAGAAGAAAGTCGATCGTGATGTCATGGCTGGAGCAGATCCAGGCCAAATGCGTTCCGCTCACATGAGCAGTCACAGAGTTTCCCAGCATTGCTTGCTCCGTGGAGAGGAGCACATGGCCCCTTCGGAGCTCACTGCTTCTGGGACAGCTTGCATGCATGAGCTGATCGCACTTCTCGAGCCCCCTCTGGTGCATCTCTCAGCCAGTTGCTGTCCACAGGTTCCCAGGCAGGTCAGGAGAGCAGAGATGTCTTTGAAAGATGGGAGCTGTCCAGAGTGGGAAGGAGGAGAGCCATTGCCCTGCCTGGCCCCTGACCCCAAGACAAGGCGTTAGCAGAGAAATCTGCCTGGTTAGGGGGCTTGGGGAGGTCTTGCTGGCCGGCCCTTCGCCCATGGGAACCACCCTGTGATAGAGCCCACAGAGCCACTGACAGGGGAAGATGTAGAGGAGAAGTCCTCAGTCTGGGTTCTACACTCTTCACATGAGCAGAGGCTTATCTTCCAGCTGTTAGAGTTACTTTGTCTTGTTGGCGTGGCATGCCAAGAAAGACCAGCATTGCAAAGAGACGGTCTGGTGTTCTGGAGCTGGAGGGCAAGAAGGGGAGGGCCAGCTCAGGACTCTGGCTGGCAGCAGCCGCCCCTGGAGCGTCAGGCAGGAGTTTTCCTCCTGGTCCCACCCGTAGGTGCCAGTGACCAAACCTGGGACCCCTTTACTGAGTTGCAGCTCCTTCCCTGGAAGTGGGCACCAGGGCCGTCTTAACAACATTATGGGCCCCGGACAAAGCAGTGTCCTGGGGCCCCGACGACAACTACAACTGCTGTTAATTTTGGAAGTTTTCCGATTTCCCAAGGGTTAACATGCACAGATTAGTATGGGGCCCACGGGCAAGTGCCCCTCAGGCCCACGCGTTCAGATGGCCCTGGGGGCACGGGGACTCAGGCTCGGGAGGGCAGGGGCTGGGCTTCGGGGCCCTCCCTGCCTTCTCCCCACAGCCTTCCAGCTCGTGGCTGGCCCAAGGGCCGAGGCCGCCTTCTGCCCCAGCCCTCGGCCACCGCCCCTCAGGCCTTGCTCCCGTTTGTGCCCTCCATGTGCAGATCGTGAAGACGGGCTGTGCCAGCGGCTGAGGAATCCGTGCTTATCCGCCGCTCCGCAGAGACCTTGGGGGGCGGATGAATGGGAGATCCCTCGGGAGAGCCTGAAGCTCATCAAGAAGCTGGGGGCGGGCCAGTTCGGAGAGGTCTGGATGGGTGAGTAGTCTGGCCATTGAGGGGAAGGCACGGGGTGGAGGGGGGCAGCAGGAGGTCAGAACGGCCTTCGAGCCCAAGAGCCAGGACCGTGCGGCAGGGAGAGCGCTGCGGAGGGACACGGGCAGCCCGGGTCCCTCTCCCCACTTGGCCTTGACGCTCGTGGGGTGACTTTGGACCAGCTGCCCTTTGCTCTTCCAGAGCGCAGTGTTTTTAAAGAAGCACTTGCTATAATTATCCTTTGAAACCTTGCAGCGAGTGAGAGCCACGGTAAGTTTGGCAGAGTCCCTGGTCCCATTCACTGCAGAAGAGCCTTCCGGTTTGGTCTCCTGGCTCCTGGCCTGTGGGAGAATCCAGTGCAGCTGCTTGGGGTTCTTCATGGGGACAAGTCTTAGGCCCCAAGTGCTTCCTCCAGAGAAATTCCCAGAGAAACCTCTGCTCTGACAAGGGCCGTGGCTTTGGTTCCACTGCTGGCAAGTCCAAGAACAAGCACCGCAATGACCTGAGCATGGGTTGAGCATGGGTTGTTGAAAAAAGGTGGGTTATGCTGCTGTTTGAACTCTCCTGCACTGGCTAACCAAGACTAGTTAGCCACAAAGAACCCTTGAAAAGAAGCCATGGTTTGTTGCTGGGTTGTGGACTGGTCACCGTGGCTTGTTATTCAGGCTGGGTTCAGATGACACGATAACCTGCAATTCAGCAGCAACCCACAATTGAATAATAACCCTTCGAGTGTGATTGCCATGTTGTATGAACCCACTCTCTGAGTCACGATTGGAAGTAAAGAGGGCTGAGGAACCCACTTTGGGTTTGGGAAGCTGCAGGATTCTCTGGGCTTGGTTCCCCAGACTTCAGCCTGGTTTCGTACAACCACGTGTCCAGCTTCCTGTGCTCACCAAGCATTTATGCAGGCAGCCACCAGGAATCACACAACTTGTAGCCTTTGTTTGTGCTGCATGTGATGCAGAAGACGGTTGCCAGTTGTGCAGCCAGAATTGCACAAGCACCTGTGGGCTTCCTCTCAGCTTGCTCCCTAAGCCAGGGCTGAGAAGGAGAAGAAGTCCAACGAACAGAAGACAACAAGATCCTGAGAACCATCACAACCCTCTTGGTTGTGCTTCCCTTGATTGTTGACCCTGGGCAGTAGGATAACCTAAACAGCATCTTCTGAATGGCAGCTGTGGGCAGCTCGCAGGCCACGATGGCTTTTCCCCAACCTTTCCCCTGCCGATCCTTCTTCTGGAGACATCCACATGATGAGAAATCTGTCAAGGAATCCTAGAATAGTGGACTCGAGGGGGCTGAGGGGGCCAAGCTTCTGCTCAATGCAGGACTCCAGTGTTGACCGTGTCCTGGTTTGCCAAGGATTTGAGGTTTGGAGACTGGGAGAGGCTTTTCTGGGAAAAGCGTTTGTCCCAAAGCCAATGGGAAAGCGCTTTGCCTGTGAAGGACCCCGAGCTGAGTCACCTCCTCCTGGTTTCGTCCCACCTGAAGCAGATCTTTTGCAGAGCTACTGGATGCCAATTGCTCGTTCCAGATCAAGTCGTCTCACACTGCAAAAGGGAAAATAAATGCTTTTCCTTCGGAAAACTAATTTCCCCATCCCCAGAGAGCAGGGGATCTGGTGGGGGAGCAGTGGAGGTCAGCGTCCCCGGATGCCTTCGTTCCACGACACCACCAAGGCTGGGTTTCCAGATCCTGCCGGAACAGACCGCCGCTCATTGCCTTTGCCATCATTTTGCAGGGTATTACCTGAACAACGTGAAGGTGGCCATCAAGACCCTGAAGGAAGGCAGTATGCCAAGGGACGCCTTTTTGGCCGAGGCCAATTTAATGAAGAGGCTGCAGCACAGCAAGCTGGTCCGCCTGTACGCCGTGGTCACACAGCACCCGATCTACATCGTAACGGAATACATGGCCAAAGGTAGAATGTCTTGGCTCCACGGCCGGTGGATCGGTGCCAGTTGCACGCTAGTTTTCTCTTTATGGGGGAATTTTTGTATCAGAACACAGGCATCCTCCTGGACGGGACCAAAGGGCAATTAAGGCCGAGTGTCTGCTCAGAGTTGTAAATCTGGTGCACAGCTGAGAGCCAGGGTGGTGTGTTTGGACTGGGGACCTGGGAGATCCAGGTTCTAGCCATGACGCTCTCTGGGAGACTTTGGGCCGGCCACCAACTCTCAGCCAGCCTGCCTCACAGGGGTGTTGTTGTGAAGATAAAACCTGTGTGGAAGAGAAGCAGGTAGGCTTCCTTGGGCTCCTGGCACGAGGGAAAAGGGCAAGATATAAATGAAGCTCCTAAGAGCAGCACTTGTGAAAGGGACCTCGGGGTGCTGGTCAACTGCAGGCTGAACATGAGCCAGCCGTGTGATGCGGTGGCCAAGAGGGTGAACGCCACCCTTGGTTGCATAACCAGAAGTGTGGCTTCTAGATCAAGAGAGGTATTGCTGCCACTCTATACGACTCTGGTGCGCCCGCAACTGGAGTATTGTGCTCAGTTCTGGGCCCCTCATTACAAGAGAAACAGAGCAAGGTTGGAATCAGTTCATTGCAGGGACATGAGCAGAGTAGCTGGATTGGGGTGTGGAGGGGGTGCCCTGTGAGATCAATTGAGCTGGGTCTTTTCAGCCTGGAGAAGAGGAGACTCGCCCTCTGTCTCTCTTCTCTTCCTGCCCCCACACTGAGGATGGGAATTGATGAAGTCCCATAATCTCAGATGGGGAGAAGATCAGGCTGTTTCCCAAAACGGCACTGGATTACGTGCCTCCTCAGGTGCAGTGCACATGGCCACACCTCCCCTACCTGCGAGGACAACCTGTTTTCTAAAAGTCACTGAGCACGGAGAAAAATGGCCACAAAACAACTCTCGTGCTAGTCTAGATGGAACAGACGGACTAAATGTGCTGCTCATCCTTAACCTCCTATAAGTTCCCCACTGTTCCTCCTCCTGTTTTCCAGCTTTTCTGCCCTGCCACATTTCAGACTAGCCTGCTGAGCGGCTTGCTCATGGAAGCCCCAGCACCAGCCCTCTGTAAAGCCCAGTTCTGAATCCGGTGGCAAATGCGATTCTGCCGACTCGCCCGATAATAAAAGATGCTGCTTCTCCTCTCTTTCAGGATGCCTGCTGGATTTCTTGAAAACAGACGAGGGGCTTAGGCTGTGCTTCCCCAAACTTGTGGACATGGGCGCCCAGGTAGGTGCTTTGACTCCCTTTGAAATGGTCTCTGTTCTCAGTGACCCATTGCGGCCTGGATGCAGCTTCTTCAACATCCACACACCGGTTTATTTATGTATGCATTTATGCATTTCTGTATTTATTTATTTTTATTCTGCCCCATTGCTGAAGCTCCCTGGCCAGTTTGCAGCAGTGCATAAAATACAATAGAAATACAGTGTAAATATACAGATAACAGTAAAAGCAATCTCAAAAACTACATTGCAAGAAAAAGCGTAGAAACATAGAAAGACTGAGTCAGAAGGGGTCTCCCAGGCCATCTAGTCTGACCCCCCGGCTCCAGCCAGCTCCACTCATGACATGCCCACCATGTGCATGTCCAGCCTGTCCTTGAACACCCTCACCAATGGGGCCTCAACCACCTCCCGTGGAAGCCCATTGCACACCCTGGGGGTCCCAACCATCAGGAAGTGCTTCCTGGCATCCAAATTGAACCTTGGCTCCCTGAGCTTTGCTCCGTTGGAGCGTGTCCTGCCTTCCTCTGCAGGGGAGAACAGGTCTCTCCCCACCTCCGTGTGACACCCCCTCACATACCTGTATGTCGCCAACAGATCCCCTCTGAGTCTCCTCTTCTCCAGGCTGAAGAGACCCAGTTCCCTCAGTCTCGTTTAAAAAGTCAGTCACAAGGCTTCTTAGATACCCAACCCAATATACCTCCTAGAGCTGATTCAGTGTCCTGTTTTAGAGGACAGGCTTAACTTGTCCTAAAATATAGTACGGTTAGCACCAGGTGAGCCTCAGTGAGGAGCTCATTCCATAATTTCAGGGGCCACCACCGAGAAGGCCCTCCTGCAAGCCTGGCTTAGAGATGGCCATGGAGGGCAGAGCCCAGGTGTTGATTGTAGCACCGGGGGAAAATACAACTAGCTGAAATAGAAGGGTCCCATCTGAGCCACCTTTTGACCTGTAGAACTATACTCTGTGATGTCAATGCAGAGCTCAGATTTCTTGACTGGCAGCTGTCGGGTGACATTTGCAATTAATTGGGCACGACGGAGTGAATGCAAGATCTCTGGCTGGACCACAATGCTCACATTTGCCCAGCACTGCTAAGCACAAGGGTGGTCGACCTGGGACCCTCTGGCTTGTTCCTAAGCTCCCAGAAAGCATTTTTTTCAACCCTCCGGCAAACCTCCCCATCCCTCGGAAGCCTGCTGCAAAAGGGCAAAGGGGAAGAGGGAGAGGAGATGGCGGCAGAGAGAGCGGGAGAGCGAGAGAGAGAGAAAGGGGTCCTGGAAAGAGAAAGACGGGCTGGCAGACAGGGAGGAGAAAAGAGGAGAGCTTTCCCGTGTCCAGGAGAGGCTTGCAGAAGCAGCGGTGCAAGAGCGAGGGCTGACCCAACACAATCTCACAGGCAGGCGCTAAAATTATAAAGTGCTCAGTGTGTGCCTGTTCTTGTGGTCAGCCCAGCGCCTGCGCCTGTGCGGAGGGCGGGGAGCAGCTGTCGCCACTATCGCCTCATCGCCAGGACGGGAAGTTACACCCATCTCTCTGCTTTCCACTGAGGTGAGCGGCAGTCAAGCCCGACGCTTGTCAGCTCGAGCGCGTCAGATATTTGTGGAAAGTCTCTCTTCATATCCTGTCTGAGACCACATGAAAGCGCCGGGGTGGAAAATAAAATTACCAACACCATCTCTGCGGGCTGGAAAATTCTTGCGCCCCTTTGAGCAGAGCAAAACCATACAAAACGGAAGGTTTGCCATGCCGTGGACCATCCTGGTTCCAGATAGCGTGATTCTGCAGCGGCTAAATGCGTGTCTTTGCTCTATTTATCTCATGCCCTTTTTCCGGCCAAGAACTTAGGGCAGCTTATACACTCCCCCTCCCTATTTTGTCCTCTCAACAACCCTGCAAAGTAGGTCAGAGTGAGAGTAAAGGTCACACAGAGAGATTCATGGCTGGATGGGGAATAGAACCTAGGTCTCTGGGCACATATTGTTACCGTCTGGTCACATATGGTTGGATGAGTTTCAGTTGTTGTGGCCTGATGATGTGGACAAGGTGCTTGGACAAGTACGTCCCACCACCTGTTTACTGGACCCTTGCCCGTCGTGGCTGCTGACCAAAGCCAAACACGGGATTGATGCCTGGATCCTGGAGGTCATCAATGCCTCTCTGAGGGACGACCAGATGCCCACCTCTCTAAAGGATGCGGTGGTCAGGTCAGCCTTAAAGAAGGCGTCCCTGGATCCAGAGATGGCCACCAATTATAGACCAGTGGCCAACATCCCGTTTCTGGGCAAGGTGTTGGAATGGTGGGACAACTCCATGCTCTCTTGGATGAGACTGATTCTCTGGACCCATTTCAGTCCGGCTTCAGACCCGGGTATGGCACTGAATCTGCCTTGGTCGCCCTGTATGATGACCAGTGCAGGGAGAGGGATGGGGGGAGTTCATTTCTGTTGGTTCTCCTGGACCTCTCAGCGGCTTCCGATACCATAAATATATTGGCTATACCACGAGAGTATACAATAACATAGTTAAAATGAATTAAATAAATAAATATACCATTGAAATTAATTAACTTTAAAACATTGGTTAAATAAAAAGATCTTGTCCTGGTGTGGAAAAGCATATAATGACGGCGCCAGGCGGACCTCTCTAGGGAGCGCATTCCATAGCCGGGGCGCCACCGCAGAGAAAGCCCTCCTCTGAGTAATCCTAGATGTTAATGTTAATGCTAGATGGAGTCACTGGGGCAGTGGGTGTGGGCTTGGGTGGACCCCGAGGGATGGCGGAGGACAGGAGAGCCTGGAGGAAGGTTGTCCGTGGGGTCGCGATGGGTCGGGCACGACTTTGCGACTCACAACAACACAGTTAATGCTCTCCAGAAAGTAGCAGTCCATCCATTTTCTTGTTCTGTTTATACCCTGCTTATCAACTGAGAGTATAAGCTTCCATCCACACTAAGATATAAACCAGTAAAGGATGTGTTTGTTTGGAGGCGGGAGGGGAGAGCTCCTTCTGCCCCGCTCCCCTTCCACTGGGGATGCCACCCAGGATCCAGGCTCTTCCCGCAAGACTGGGAAACTTGTGGCCCTCCAGAGGTTTTGGCTAATGAATTGCATGACCTTACACCATTAGCAAGACTGGCTCGCACTGATGAGAGTTGTAGGTCCAAACAACCGGAAACCAAATTTTGTTCAACCCTTTTTTGAGGGCAGAAAGATTCAAAGGCTGGCTGGAAGGAAGGCTGTCAGGTTTAGGGATGGGGTTGGAGAAATCTTAAAGTAATGTAATTTTAAGTTACATTAATTATTTGAATGTGAATCTTCCTACTTTTCACTTGCCGAATAATTGCATGAACAAAATTGCAGGTTTTACACTTCTCTGAATTCTGTTCTGCAGCCCTGTAATTAAGTTAAACTAATATGTGCACCAACCTGTGTCTGTTAGGGAAAAGTGCACACAATTCCAGGCATATTAGTTAAACTGTGTTCAAAATGCATTCCATTAGGAAGAATTGCATGCAAAAATGGCATACATTAGCCAAGTTGCATTAAAGTAACATACCAGGCAAAAATGCATACAGAATGCACAAATTATTTTGCACAAAATGCAAACCAATTTTGCACAGACTGTACACACAGCACCATTGGCTGAGGTAGAACAGATGAAACTGAAGACTGGGGAAGTGAAAACAGGGAGAAACCAGAATTTATGCTTTTGCTCATTATTAGCCAAACACAGAATCCATCTTTGCAATGATTGGCAGAATCTGTGATTGTTCTACACTGTTTCATTTCCATCATCTGCCTTGTTCCTCCCAGATTGCTGAAGGAATGGCATACATTGAGAAAATGAACTCCATCCACAGGGATCTCAGAGCAGCAAACGTTTTGGTGTCGGACAGTCTGTGCTGCAAGATTGCGGACTTCGGCCTGGCGAGAATTGTAGAGAATGAATATCTTGCCCGAGAAGGTCAGTTCAACATCTGAAGCCTTGTTTTCCAGCGGCCAAAGGTTGGCCTTTCTGAGACCAACTTCTGCCCACTCAGTGATTTTAAAGATTGGACTGCTTCTCTTAACTCTAATATTCTGGCAAGAGAGACTCCAATCGTTACAAAAAAAACCTAACACAGGACGGGGGTGCAGAACATTCCTGGCAGGCTAGCTTTCTGTGTGCATAAATGCATCCTTTTTGGCAGGGATGTCCTTCAGAATATGCTTTACTTACCAGCTGGGTTTGAAACATAGAAACAGAGCAAGTCAGAAGAGGACTCCTAGGCCATCTAGTCTGACCCCCGGATCCAGCCAGTTCCCCTCACAACATGCCCACCATGTGCATGTCCAGTCTGTCCTTGAACACCCTCACCGAGGGGGCCTCAACCACCTCCCATGGAAGCCCATCCCACACCCTTGGGCTTTGGACAACACAATAATCCATTTTCAGCCCCTAAGTATGGTTGAGTGAGGGTGGCTACTGACTTGTGGACTGTTGTTGAATTGTTGGACTACCATGTTGTCTGAACCCAGCCAAGATACCAAACCATGGTGAACAACCCAGAGCTCACAACCCAACAACAAACCATGGTTTCTCAGGGTTGACCGGCCATGGCTTGTTCGCACAGCTAGCTTCAGATTTAATAAGGCACATTTCCACAACAATCCACACTCAACCCACAGTTTGACTTGGACCTGGGCAGGTGAAATCCAGTGCCTACAGGCTCAGATCGATGGCTTAGCTCCCAAATTTTATCTCAGAGATTCTGGCCAGTCTGAGCAACGGATATTTATTAGATGCCCAGGCCTTGAATCGGTCCTTTCCTGAGCTGGTGTAACTCCAGATGTGCTGGACTAAAGTCCCCTGAACCTGCGCTGCTGCCATGTGGGAGCAATCCATTTTGGGGCTCCGTCCAATTTCCTCGACTCGGCTCCCATTTCCTCTGTGCCCCACCCTGGCCTCGTTTGTGGGGGCCTTCCAGCAGAAGCAAGTCCAAGCAAGCCCATGAGGCCCGCTCGCACACCTGGCACACAGGTCCCCACTATGCAAATGGGGTTCTGCAGACATCACTCGCAAGCTTTGGATCGTTTGCGTACTCTGTGCAAGGCTTTATGTAAGTTGCGTACTTGGCACGAAGGTGCCACAATCACCCCTGTGTGTTTTGCAGACTCAATCTTGGCTCAGCTCACTTTAAGCAAAATCTGCACCCCAGGTAGGAGTCCAGAGTATCCTATCTGGCCAAGAGTGTCTCACTGGGGGTGTTCGGAGCCTAAATCGGACTGAGAGGATCCATAACAGCTTTTCCTTACAGATGTTTCCTTTCCTGATAGGTGCCAAATTTCCAATCAAATGGACAGCTCCAGAGGCGATTAACTACGGGATTTTCACCATCAAATCTGATGTCTGGTCTTTCGGGATTCTTCTCATGGAAATTGTCACTTACGGACAGTGTCCCTATCAAGGTAGGGCAGGCCTTGCCACCACATCACCCATCATCCCTTCCTCCATTGAATTTGTACCCTGCGCTATCCAAAGTTACTCATGGTGGATTATTTCTGTATTTATATTTCCCATTTTTTTGCAAAGTGTGGGGGGAAGATGTAGTGACATAAGGGTCTGGGGGGAAGAAATGCCAGGACTTTGGGATATTTTTGTCCATGAGAAAATCCAAAGAAAAGCATGGACCCTAACCAATTTTTCCAGCTTTGCCTCAGTTTTTCCCTCTAGAAAAACTAGTCATATATTCATTATCTCTTCACCAGCAAAGAAGCTGAAACTTGGCAAACAACCAGATTACGAGGAACATGAGGGGGAAATGACCTAAGGCAGCTCTTCCTTGAATGGTTTAAGCCTAAATTTCTCCCAAGTCTGCGATTTTCCCATGTGTTGGGAGCATGCAAGACTGATTCAAAAAATCAGGAACCTCTCCTGGATGAACTTTGAAGGGAAGGAGTTCCAAAGCCTGCAAGCTTAAGACTGGGAGAGCCTTAAATGTTTTGACTTGGTGCCTGGAAAATGGATTTTCCATCGGATTTCCTGCAGAACCCGTCAAGAAAGAGGCAGCCTGTATGGATGAAAAAGACCCAGGAACTGTTTCATTAGGGCTTTGCCTTAAACCTAAAATAACCCAAAGGGAGGGTGTAGATTCCTTTATGGTAGCATGTGCGTTTTGCATGCAGAAGTTACCAACTTAATCACTGGCATTTGCAACTCAAAACTGGGTAACGCCCCAGTGGGCATCCTTCCACTAAGAGCTCTTTAGTTGTTTTTCAAAAAAGACCATCTGTTTGGGATATTTTGCTGAGGAAGATGCCATCAAAGGTGGCAAGGGGTTTGTGCTACACCCAGATGGCCCTGATACCATCAGAGGCATTGGAACTCCAGAGGAAGCCCTTTCAGAGTGCAAGCCGGTGGCAACTGGAACCCTCCCTCAGAATTAGCTTGCTTCTTATTTGTTTCAAGGGTGTGGGGGGAAGGAGCTAAAAATCTACAATGGTAGTCAACAAAAGCTGCTAGGACACCATGGACTTGTGCAAAACAGGGGTGAGATCTGAGGGCTTCGGAAAACATTGAAAATTCAGTGCCATGGCAGAAAAGGGCTTCAGGCTACATCTGACAAAAAATACCTCTCTGTTAGTTCTTGGGAGCCATCGCCTATCAGAATAGGCCTGTCCTCCCCAGGTATGGTTAAACTCCAGTTTCAATGCCTTCCCACCACCATACCTGGCTGGGACTGATGGTCATTGTAGTCTGAAGCATCTGGAAGGCACCTGATGGTGGAAGGTTGGACAGATAATTCCAGACAGCAGTGGGCCGGGAACAAGGTTGGTCACTGGGAACGGTACCTGGTGTGACCTTTGCCATGTGCAGCCCCTGATCCTGAGGGAAAGGTTGCCAGTTTGCAACTGGGAGGGGGACTCCTGAGTGCTCACAGACTTCCTCTTGGCCCAGCTCGCTTTGCAGGACCAGGCCAAGCAGGAGAGGAGGGTCCGCAGATGCAAGAGGGGTGGATCCCAAGGAGGTCCAGAGAACCCTTTGCAGAAGCAGGAAAGATGTGCCCACCCAGGCAAAGTCCCAGCCTAAACAGGAAGGCTCGGTAGTCCTTTGGACTGAGGCAAACCAGTAGCCAACCTGGGACCAGGTGGACCAGCTCCTGTGGCCTGAGCAAGGCTCAGAAACAGGCATGGCTGGAGGCCAGAACCCCAGCCAGGCCTCTTGGACTACCACCCCCTGGGTTCGCTCCTCTTCCTCCCCATTGCAGCCTGCTTGTTCCCCTGCCTCTCTGCCTGGTCAGCGAGCAAGTGCAAGGAGGAAGAGGATGGTGAGCAGTAACTGTGCGAAGGTGGAGCCACACTCACAATGGCTCACAAGCAAGGGTGGCTTGCCCAGGACGCCTCAGGATCCTGGAGCCAGGACGGGCTCCTGGGTCTGGGGAACTGAATCCTTAATTGCCCCAAGGAAGCCTGCCATCCATGCCCCAGGGCAGTTGCCCAGGGCCACTGGGCTCCTGTTTCCAGCCCTGACAGCACCCGAGAATCTTGTCCCCTCTGCTGGTTGGCTGCAGCTCCTCTCCCACCTGGCGGAGGAGGAGGGATCCTGGGGCAGACTGGGCGGAGAGAATATAAGCCAGTTTCCCAATGTTTCCTTTCCCTTCCACAGCAATGACTAATCCGGAAGTGATCCAAAACCTAGAACGGGGGTACCGGATGCCCTGCCCGGAATCGTGCCCCCTCGAACTCTATGCGATCATGCAGAAATGCTGGAAGAACAATCCGGAAGAAAGGCCCACCTTTGACTACCTCCAGGCCACCCTTGAAGACTTTTTCACTGCCACGGAGCTGCAGTATCAGCCCGAACCCACAGTTCCCCACCCCACGACCAACAGATAGAGCTGCTGGAGAGTTCTTGAAATTTCACCGAGGGATTTACCGAGATGTTTGACATCTCCCTCCCTTCAACGTTTTCTCTGTGTCACAACATGTTTGAAAGGATCCGGTTCCCTTATGAGGCCATGAGCTACAAGAATTGTCCATGCCAGGCATAAGGAGAAGATCTGGGAAGGAAAGACACATCTGCCTCTTAAGCCGTGCTTTTTTGCCTGGCTCAGACCAGTCTTTCCATCTGCACCCATGAGACTCTAATTTAAACTGGCGGGGCTGGGCAAAAGAGTCAAGCGAAAGAAGGCACAGACGAGAGGGAGCAGGTTCTCCCACGCTGGCCAGGCCTCCGACTCCGCAGCCATGCAACACTCCCATGCTTGGCACCGAGCATGGAGGATTCTTCCCTGAGAATGAGGGCCCTGATTGGCCCGGGATCTTCCTTGTGATCAATAGTCCCTGACCTTGGCACAGCTCTAACAATGGAGGGTTATGATGAGGAACCCTGATTGGCCTGGCTGCATGGCTAGAGGGTTATTTCCCATGATCAGGATCCCTGACTGGCCTGGCTGTATGGCTAGAGGGTTCTTTTCTGTGATTAAACAAATTCTGATCTGTACAAAGGGAGACTGCTTCGTCATAACTGGGAAATCTGATAGGTGCGGGTGGCCCTTTTCCACAACTGTGGATGTGCAGCTTCTGGGAGATTAGGCAGCAGAAATGTCAGTGTGAGACACACGGCCAGGGCACAGGAGTGCTGCTTGTGAGGAGACCCCCGCTGGAACACACTCCAATGCCAGTGATAGTTCTCCGTGCATTTCCGTGAGCAGGATCCAAGCGTGGTCATTCCTTAAAAAGACACACTGAGGGCACAACAGGGCTTGAGTTAGGAATGTGAGAGGAATCCACCTTGAGAATCCTTGGGAATCCATCCGTTTCTTGGGGATCCACCACCTTGGGAATCCATCTGTTTCCTTGGGCTGTCCCGGGCTCCAGTCCACTTTGCTGTGAGCTTGAGTTCCTGGCAGGAGGACCCAGCATCCACAGTGCACTTAGAAGGAATTCAGCCCCATGTGAGCCCTCCGCAAGCAACGTCCCTCCTCCACGTCACAGCACGCGGTGTGCAAGAAGGCTGCCAGTTGCACAGCCTTTCTTCCACAAGCATTCGCAGATGTCTTATCAGCTCTGCAAAATTTCCAAGGCTGGGCTGAGCACGAGAGGAAGTCTGGGAAAGCTAGTGGGGTGGCTGCTGCCGAGCTTCACTGCGACCTTAGCTTGAGCTAGATATAGAAACAGAGAAACAGAGCGAGTCAGAAGGGGTCTCCCGGGTCATCTAGTCTGACCCTGGCTCCAGCCAGCTCCACTCCTGACATGCCCACCATGTGCATGTCCAGCCTATCCGTGAACAGCCTCCCCAGTGGGGCTTCAACCACTCCATCGACAAGCCTTGCAAAGTCCTGTTTATTCCAGTGGACTCTGATGAATTCTGGATCCACACCAAGACCTTCCTTGGGGTAACCGTCCTAGCTTCAGCAGGCGTGAAACGGCATCTCATTCTAGCATTTCTTTGACTAGGTCGCCAGGCGTGTGTTGCTGGAATCGCCAAATGCAATTGCACCTTGTTGGTTTCAGTTGTTCCAAGTGGCCATCACCTGTTGCTGGGAAAAGGTGTGATTCCCACATTCAGACAGGCCATTGTGGCTTAGAACAGTGTCTAGACCAGGGGTTGGCAACCCGCGGCTCCAAAGCCGCACGTGGCTCTTGAATCCCTCTGCTGCGGCTCCGTCGCTCAAAACATGCGTGACAGCCGACGATCCGCAGCCGAGGCTCCGAGTTACAAAATACCAATAGGTGATGATGAGGCATCCATCAGGAACGCCGCACCGCACTAGCGGGTTAAGTAAATTGTGACATTCCTCTGCTATTGTGCGGGGAAAGAGTGGAACAAGCTTCCTGCAGGCTCTCACGTTACACGAAACACTGCTGAAAAGATTCACTTTGTCCCAATGTCATCTCCTTCCTCTGAATGTTAAAAGCTGCGCTTGGGACCTGTCACAATTCACAGCACTTGCCTGTTTACCTGCTAATCAGTCCCTAAACACACCTATATCTGCTGCGACCTGCCCCGATTTACTGAGCTTCCCCCCCACCCTGCCACCCCATAGGCCAACCATGGATAAATCGAAGAAAAGTTTCTGAAGAAAACCAAATTTTTAATGGTACATGGGTAGATTCATTTGCTTTTACTGCTGACGAACTTACGGGGTTTGCAGTTTAATGCATGCAGCCCTTTAGCACTGCCTTTGACTCTGCAGGAAGCGGTTCTCCTATTCAAAATATATGAAAGGAGTCCTACTAGTTTATAATGTAAGATTAAAAATAACAGTTTTTAGTGACTGAGCAAGAGCTGCAGCTAAATCATAATGAAGATATACCTAGCATTAAGGTAAAAAACGATATATGCAGTGTTATCTTCATTTTAGATGTCAAAAGGGGTTTGCGGCTCCCAGTGTTTTCTTTTGTGCGGGAAACGGGTCCAAAGGGCTCTTTGAGTGCTAAAGGTTGCCGACCCCTGGCCTAGACTGCACTTCTATCAAATGTCACAGGAACCTACTGGGCCGCGCCAGTGTTGTCTTTGAAGGGGATAGAACTTTTGAGCATTATCCCTTTTCCCAGGGATGCCAATAATTCCAGGAGGGAGAGCCAGGGCTCCTCTGCACGAGGAAGACTTTCCCGAGGCTTCTTTTTCTATTTTTATTGTGGGGGAAAAACATCCTTTGCACGGGGTTTTTCCCCGCTGGGGTTTGTATTTCTCTGCTATCTGGATGTTTTGTTAACCAACCACAGGGTGATGCTGTGACGGAGCTGCAGTAGTCAGGATTTGCAACAATGCCCAAGGGTTTTGGTCCAGTTTATAGTTCCATCCCAGGCTTCCTTCACTGAGAAAATAAAGGAAGCTATAAAGCCTGGAAAATGCAGGAAAGCTTCCGGAGAACGTCTGTGCATAAGGGATTATGAAAGCACAATAAATGTCTTGCAAAGAGAAGCCCCGAGAAGATCAGAATACAACCATTCTGTACGTTATCTCAAATAAGTGCAAGAAAAAAAGGGGAAAGCATCCCTGGGTACAAATGCAGACACTTTTCTTTTTTTAATTTGATTTGAAGGAGGCGGCTGAGGGGGTGGCTTGGGGAGGGGCAGTCGTAAGCCTTCCCTCTCCAGGTACAGAATGGCTTGCATCCTGGATGGGACTGTGTGCCTAGCGTGAGGTTTGATCCAGAGACAAGTTCAGTGGGCACAGGAACATAGGAAGTGGCCTGAAGCAGGTGAGAATATTGTTCTGTCCGGCTCGGGGTTCTCTTTGCTGGCTGGCAGGGGCTTTCCAGGGTTTCAGAGGCAATTGGCTCGAACCCTGAGCCTTTCCCACCAAGTTGCAGTTCCTCCTCTCCCCACCGAGGGCTCCATCCAACCAGCAGCGGTGGGCGTTCTCTCCCAGGCACATCCCCCTGGTGGATTCCAAAGCCTTCGCTCTGCTTATGGGATGTGTGAGGGCAGGTGGCCTGGGCCGGAGCAGCCTTTAGGGTGGGTGTGTGAGCAACAACAACCCTCACAGGTGTTCAGTGTGTGAAAAAGGAAGCTCAGCTGCTCCCATCTGCCATCTGCTTCTTGTGCAGTGGCCTGTGACTCGGTGAACTGAGGCAGAGCTCTCTGTGCAGAGGTGGCGACGTAGTTCAGGCAGGCACACGGCAACTCTTGCAAGAACCCCAACCAACAGCTGACCTTTGGCCTGACGGGGAACGCCAACACGAGCCCCGGAATCAGCACGTCGATTTCTCCAGCTCTGCGGACCGGGCAAGGCTCTTCCGGCAGCTCTTTCTTCCATTTTGGATGCTCCTCGGCCGCATTCCAGCCATTCCAGCAGGAGACGCCATGCAAATGCAGCAAGCTTTGGCTGAAGAGCTCGGAAGACGTCGACCTTGTTAAAACTGTGCAAGAGCCAAGAGGCAGACCAAAATACCAGCATCTGGGGAAGTGGGTATATCCATCCAGGCACTGCAGAAGGCTCTACTGAGACTCAGACTAAGCGGATTCCGTCCCTCTTCCGTTCGCGGGCTTCCTTCTCATACTTGGCCTGGTGGAGAAAGGGAGCCGAGCGGAGAAGAAGCCCAGATGCTGGCCTCCTTCCATTATTATTATTATTATTATTATTATTATTATTATTATTATTATTATTATTATTAGAACATTTCTATGCCGCCCCTTCCATGAGCCCCGCACAGTCGACCCTCTTCCATGTCAAGAGGCACAGCTCCGGCAGGGTGTGGGGCTCGATTCCTGGCAAGCGCCCCATAAATGTTGGGGGCGCTCAGCAGGAACTGGGGGTCAGCACTGCTGCAAAATGGGCCAGAGGGCAGTGAGCTGAGTCCAGGGACTCCGGCAGATTCCCAGCCCTGATGTGGATCCCTCCACATTCCTAACCGGGACCCCGGTGGGTTTATTGTGAGATCATCGCCACACACACAAGCACATCACTCGGAAATCTCGCTTCGCATCGCCAGGGCGAATGCAAACAGCGGCGGTGGCTGCCTTCTCCAAGGCTTCCTGTCCTTCTGGGAGGAGTCATGGCTCAGCGCTCTGCATGCAGAAAGCCGCAGAATCGATCCCTCCCGTCTCCGGCTGGGACTTGGGAATGGCTTGTCTGGAACCCTGAAGAATCAGGGCTGCCGATCAGTGCTGGCTCTCCTGGCCCGGATGGGCCTGGGAAATGAACTCCACTTAAGGCAACGGCCGTGGTCCCTCCTATTCTGCCAGGATGAATCCGGGCTGTCATTTCCCCGCTCCACCCATTAGAGAGCCCGTTCCGCCTTGTCTTTCCCCTGAAAGAATCCCGGCAAGTCCTCTGTGGATCGCGGTGGGAGACGGGGCCCTGCTGTGCCACCCTGTGCCCAGACCTGGAACAAAAGCCACGCTTCTCAGAAGAACTGGCATTGCTCATCGCGTGTTGGTCTCAGAGCATCGAGGGGCAGCTGCCTGAGCACAAAGCAAGCGGTTCTCCTCACTCTGGCTGCCATTTCTCCCAGCTCCACTACCTTGCAGGGCGGTTGTGAGGACAAAATGGGGAAATCCCAGGGTATCCCACCCAGAGCTCCTTGGAAGAAGAAAGGATACAGATGCAACAACCATATAATGCATGTAAATTCCACGCCCGCCCACCCCCGCTCTGTCCATTATGGGAAGAGAAGAGGGAATATTTCCTAAGTCTCAGATACCCTGCCAACAAAAGTGCGTATAGTCAAGGCCATGGTTTCCCCAGTTGCAATGTATGGCTGTGAGAGCTGGACCATAAGGAAGGCTGAGCGCCGAAGGATTGAGGCCTTCGAATTGTGGTGCTGGAGGAGACGCCTGCAAGTCCCTTGGACCGCAAGGCAATCAAACCAGTCAGTCCTAGAGGAGATCAACCCTGACTGCTCTTGAGAAGGCCAGATCCTGAAGATGAAACTCAAATACTTTGGCCACCTAATGAGAAGGAAGGACTCCCTGGAGAAGAGCCTGATGCTGGGAACAATTGATGGCAAGAGAAGGAGGGGACAGCAGAGGATGAGGTGGCTGGATGGGGTCACTGGGGCGGTGGGAGTGGGCTTGGGTGGATTCTGGGAGATGGTGGGGGACAGGAAGGCCTGGACAAATGTTGTCCATGGGGTCGCGATGGGTCAGGCATGACTTTACAACTAAACAACAAATGTCTCAGATCCTGAAAAATGGGGGGCAGGGTTGACACTAGACTGTGCCCCTGGAAAATCTCCACATGCTGATTATTCCACAGTCTAAAAGATACTTGTTTACAGAGGCGGACGATGCTGAGAAAGCCACAGGCTACCATGTCCTGCCCCCATGTCTTTTCGGAAACCTGAACAGAGGTGGCACCACTGGGGGAGGGGGTGGATCCCTCCACAGTGGGGCTGCCTTGCGTGTCCAACCGCCAGCACAACCTGGAGCAGATTGCACGTTGCTTGTGAGTAGAGCTGACTGAAGCATTGCCTGAAAAGTGAGGCCAAGGAGCGCAGGAAGCTGATCTAGACAGAACCAGGCCGGTGGTCCCTGCAGCCCGGTATTGTCAGCACCGACCAGCTGCAAAAGCTCTGGGAGCTTTCCAGCAAGAATTTTCCCAGCTCTGCCTAACGTAAGGATGTCTCACTGGATACAGCATTGCATTCCTGATCACTACGGATGGGTGTGAACGCTGGAAACTGAGGAAAGCTGATGGGAAGAAAACAGATGTGTTTGAAACATGGCGCTGGGGGAGAGCTTGGTGAATCTCAGCAAAACGATGAAGCAGCAGGCCCTAGATCAAATTGAGCCAGAGCTTTCCCTAGAAGTAAAAATGACAAAGCTGGGGCTGTCCTACTCTGGGCACATCGTGAGAAGGCAAGGCGCCCCGGAGAAGACCGCCCTGGAGAAGGGAATGTTGAAGAAGGCATCCAAATACGAGAGGAGGGGACTCCATTGAGGAAGCCGCAGCCTTGCCTTGGCAAGAACTGGGCTGGGCTCTCGTAAGCAGGACAGTCTGGATGGCCCCCGGTCGCAGGGTCCCCATAGGCTGGGGACACTTTCGTGGCACCCCAGGACAACTCCGGGAGACTCGAGGGAACGAACACGAGGCTTTCTGCGCACAAAGCAGAGCCGGTCCCACTGAGCTGTGCGGCCTTGCTGATTCACATATTGCTTCCAGTGGCTAAAATTCATGACTCTGTTTTGCTTTCCCCTCTGGCAGAACTTGCAAAAGGTTTCTGCATGCCGGAAGGTTGTGACTGGCCGAGGGGAACCTTCAGCCCGAAGGATTCAAGGTGTCATCCTCCTAGGTGTCCACGAGGTGTCGCTCTCTATCCACCTACCCCTTTTTTGGGAAGGCCTCGCAAAGAAAGCCGCTTAGGATGTGCGCTGCTTTTTCTAGCACAAGTGGAAGTCTTTTCTGCAGAGGTAGTGCTCCATTTCACTGCAAAATGCAGCTCCCCCCAAAAGGAAATGTCTTGCTAGCCTTTAAAATGTCGTCATTCTTGGATATTTCAACAGAGTCCTCAAGCATTAATCTCAAATTGGAAGTCCTGTATGGAAATGTTGCAGGGCCGGGGGGGGGGGGGGGGAGGGGATCAGATGAGATTTAAATGCTCTGGACCACCGTCCCTAACTACAACCAGGGACAGAGGAGGGAACGTCCTTCAAGGTCGTTGTTTGGCCAGATCGTCAAAAAATGCAGCCACGTCTTCATGAATGGGAGGAGAGGGGCCGTTGCATTTGGAATTCCAGGCGGCCTTTCCCAGAGTTCTTCGCCAACAGCACCCAAGCAAACGCAGCAGTTGCCCCTGGGCTGGTGTCGTTTGGGGAAGTCTTCGAAGAACAGCAGAAATAACAAAGGATGTGAACCAAGAGATGCCCCACCGATTCCCAATGCGGCTGATGGTTTTTGTGACTCTGCTGTATTTAGGGGAGAGCAGTGAGGCAGCTCAGTTTGGCGAAGGCATCACATTCTATAGGGTGGTTGAAATAAAGAGCTCCAACAGAATTTGGGGGAGGCATTAAATGGCATGTGGATTGATACTAGCAAGTGTTAAGCGATGTAGGTTGGAGCAAAAAATCCTGACCATGCATATAACATGTATAACCATGTTCAAAGATAGGCTGGACGTGCACACGGTGGGCATGTCGTGAGCAGAGTCGGCTGGAGCTGGGGGTCAGACTAGATGGCCCGGGAGGCCCCTTCTGACTCACACTGTTTCTATGTTCCTATATCCTGATAAAGTGATAACTGGTAATAACATGGGACCGCTTGATGAACATGGCAGCCTAGTGCGGTGTGGAGAAGGCAACCTCCATAGCTAGGAATCAGGGGAAATACCCCCAATATTTGTGCTGTGAGCTGCCCCGAGGCTTCGGCAAGGGGCGGCATAGAAATGTTTTAATAAATAAATAATAAAATATAATACTGCCCTCGTGCAAATCTGTGGGATGACCACACTCGGGATTCTGGGTGTGATTATGGTCATTGTACCCAAAAAGGATACGGAGTTGGAAAGTGGGGGGCCAGAAATGATGCCGAGGTTGGAGCAACTGCTCCATGAGGGAAGGTTGCAATATCTGGAGCTATTTGGGCGGAATGATGGAATGTCTAAGATGACACACGACATGCTGAAAACGGAGAGAGACATTTTTCGCCTTCTCTCATAGGATCAGAACCCAGTGGGGTTGTCCTGTGAAGCTGGCCACTGGGGGGAGGGAGAGCTCCTTTACACCATGAGTAGCTGATTCACTGCCCCAAGGGGTGGTGACGGCCGCACAGCTGGACGGCTTTAAGAGGGAATTGGAGGGAGGAGAAGGTGAGTCCAGTCGTGGCTACTAGTCCTAACAGCTCCATGGTACTCCGAGAATCAGAGGCCAAGAGTCCTCCACGTGCCGGTGGCTGTGAAACTTGGGCGGGGGGTGCAGTGGCAGCCATGTCTGGCTTGTGGGTTTCCCATGGCATCTGGTGGATCCCTGTGCGAGCAGAAAGCTGGACTAGATGCCAAGGATCTTAGCAGGACTAGATGCCAAGATGTCTTCTTTCCAGACAGGGTGGGAGGAGCAGAACCCCTTTGCAGGATGCCCAGTAAGTTCATAAAATCCTATAACAGCAGAGTTGGAAGGGTCCATGAAGGTCATCAGGTCCAACCCCTTGCTAGTGCAGGACACCACGTTACACCATCCCACTCAGGTGGCTGCTCATTGCACCTTGAATGCCTCCAGTGTGGGAGAGCCCCCCACCTCTCCGGGCAGCTGGTCCCACTGCCGTGTTGCTCTGACAGTGAGGAAGCTTGTCCTGATGTCCAGCCTGAATCTGGGTTGTCGCAGCTTGACTTGATTATTCCATGTCCTGCGCTCCGGCGTCAGCAAGGAGAGATGTGACCTTCCTCTTTATGACAGCCTTGGAGGTGCTTATAGAGGGGCATCATGTTCCCCCTCAGCCTCCTCTTCTCAAGGCTGGACATGCCCAGTTCCCTCAGTCTCTCTTCACAGGGCAGTGTTTCCAGACCCTGATCGTTTTGGTTGCTCTCCTCTGGACCCTTCCTAATTTCCCTGCATCTTTCTTAGTTCCCCAAGTTTCTCCAGTTTCTTAGGAATCGGAGTGCCTGGGGGCAGGGCATTCCAGATTTCAGGACTGTGGTTCATCCGGAAGCAATGCTCTGACATCTTGATCCCCTGCACTGTCCCTTCAGCAAGTTGGAGCGGGGGGGAATAATAGTGGACCACAGACATTCAAGCTTGGGGGACACCCTCTATCAGGCTCCCCAAACTCCTGCCTTCCGGTCCCTGCATGGATTGACTTCTGGCACCCGCATCTCTTCCTCGCCCCCGCCCCCCGCAGTGGCACCCCAGGTGGTCCACCAGCCCACCATGGGCTTGCTTCCCTGCTGATAAAGCCGAGGTCAGAGGGGTCGCCGCCAGGTCAAAGCCCAAGCATGCGTCGCCCGTCCCTGGACAAGGTGCACTTCAGGCGTAGCTGTGCCCGAGAGAAGCCCCTCTCTGATCTTTAAAACCCAGCAGCAGCTTGTGTAAACTGCCCTGGCCTTGATGTGTCCGTGGCTTCAGCGGGTAATTTATGAGCTCTGCCCTCGGCTGCTCTCCGCGGCATCGCAGCGAAGTCAGGCATCCGAGAGGGAAACCGAGTGGCAGCTAGACATGGCGGTTGTGGGACGCGGCACGTGCATTTGTGCTCAAATGAAGTCCGTGGCAAGGAGGTGCGCCCACTTGAATTTATTTCTCCTAATATAGGCAGTTCCAAGCATTCTGCTGTATGTTAAGGTCCTATAAGAGCGACGCATAGAAACAGAGCGAGTCAGAAGGGGGTCCTGGGCCCTCTAGTCTGACCCCCGGCTCCAGCCGGCTCCACTCACGACATGCCCACCATGTGCATGTCCAGCCTGTCCTTGAGCACTTGCACTGATGGGGCCTCAACTGACTCCCAGGGAAGCCCATTCCACACCCTCGGAGTCCTGACTGTCAGGAAGTGCTTCCTGGCATCCAAACTGAACCTTGGCTCCCTGAGCTTTGCTCTGTTGGAGTGCATCCTGCCTTCCTCTGCAGGGGAGAACAGCTCTCTACCCACCTCCGTGTGACACCCCCTCACATACCTGCATGTCGCCAACAGATCCCCCGAGTCTCCTCTCCTCCAGGCTGAAGAGATCCAGTTCCCTCAGTCTCGCCTCATACGGCATCCCCTGCAAACCAGCCACCAACCTTGTGGCCCTGCGCTGCACTGACTCCAAACTGGCTATATCCTTTCTGTAATGAGGGGCCCAAAACTGAGCACAATACTCCAGTTGCGGGCACACCAGAGTCGTGTAGAGTGGCAGTGATCCCTCTCTCGATCTAGAAGCCACACTTCTGGCCATGCAACCAAGGGTGGCGTTCGCCCTCTTGGCTACTGCATCACACGGCTGGCTCATGTTCATCCTGCAGTCGACCAGCACCCCGAGGTCCCTTTCACAAGTGCTGCTCCCCAGCCAGGGGGAGAGATGACATGATCACCTCCAGTCTGAGTTTCCATACTCCGTTGGATGCGAGGTTTGGGGAGGGGGGCATTCTGCCTGATTTTCAGGGGTCCCCTTCTTCCGCCTTGCACTGCCACAGGCCCTATGAAACAAGCCCCCCATCTTCAGTGTACAGGGGTGAGAGCAAAGGATAACCAACTTAGTTCCAACTGAATCTTCACCAAACTCATTGCATATATTTATTAGATGTATATCCCACCTTTTCCTTTTCTTTTAAGAACTCCAAGTGGCTCACATCATTCTCCTCCTGCTGCTCTCAGCCTTATCCCCACCACAACAACCCTGTGAGGTAGGCTGGGCTGAGAGTCTGTGACTGGCCCAGAGTCACCCAGTGGGCTCCATGGCTGAGCGGGAACTCGAACCCGGATCGCCTGAGTCCCAGTCCCATGCTCTTAACCACTACACCACACTGCCTCTTTTTTCCCCTTGAAAGATAAACGCTGGTCTTTGTCAAGCAAAATGAGACCCAAAGCCAGGGTACCCAGTGGACAGTCCTCTGTTCGAAGCACTGTTGGGGGGCAGTCCTCCATTTGGAGGCATCCTCTGTCGGAAAGGCTCTCCGGTCCAAAGGAACAGCAGAGTCGTGGCACTGAAATTGCTCGTCCAGCATCCGGAGGGCAGCAAAGCCGGCACACAAAGGTCCAGGCAGTCCTCCTTGCCACAGTGCGACCATCGCGACTGTCTTTAGCACAGTTATTGCTTGTGACTTTGCATAGCTGTGTGAGCATCCACAAACCCTGCGCAGGTCGGTCCTGTCTTTTGGCACCGCGTTTCTTCCTTTGGACAGGGCTGGCCATCCCAGTTCTAGCCCTGTGCCTTGTCTACTGAGCTTGGATCTAAATGTCTCATATCCCTTTAAGATCCATCTGGGCCTGCTCCCCTTCCAGCTGGCCTCCAGATGCAAGGGCTACAGCTCCCCCCTGGCTGGGGATGCTAGGAGTTGTAGTCCAACACATATGGAGTGAAGAGGGGTGCGGGGAAGCAGAATCAGTCACCATTTTCTTAAGAGCCGTTCAGGAGCTGGTCACGAACTGAGCCACCGTTGTGCCCGGGTGCTTCCTGAGTGCAGCCGCAGCTTCGGATCCACTTCTGTGGGTTTTCCCTTTAGCACCTTCGCTTTGTGAACGGTGCAATCGTGACTCGTGTGGGTGGGTGGGTGGGGGGTGGGCGTGTGGCCCAGCGTCGGAACCGATGGGGACACAGTGCGGGGCTGCCATGGGAATTTCAGAAGGGGTCTTTCCCTAGGCGTGACAGCATCCTCAGGTGCAGCCAGTGCGCAGTGCGCACCCAGGCCGGTGCCACAGCTGCAGCTCCAACGGTCCTTGGGGGATCAGGCTGGGAGCCTCCCAGCAGGGCCTTCCTGGCAGCCACCCCAGAGCGGCTGCTCCTGCCCTTTGCTGCGCTCCAGACAGCTGAGGTGGGGGAGGCAGGCGCTGGCCCCGGCCCCCAGCCGCATGCCATGAGAACAGAGGTGCGCACGGGGCCAGCGCAGCGCTCCCAGAGGCCAGCTGGGGGGCACCGCAGCCTCTGCCCGGCCACCCCCAAGCTGGGGGCCAGCACTGCTGCTCAGAAGGGCATCCCTGGACGTGGGCACACGAGGCAGGACACGCTGTGGAGGGCAAGGCCCACCAAGTCCCAGTCCCTCCCCACAGGGGCCGCCCCAGGGCCCCCCCCCCCACCGCTGCCTTCTGTGCGTGCGCGGGTCCTCCGAGCACGCCCCGGCGGGGAGGGGAACGCGCGTGAGAAGCGGCGCGGAGGCAGCGGCGCCGGCCCGGGACACCGCGTGGAGGAGGCACCGTGCGGGCCCGCATGCCGTGCAAGGTCGCCCGCCCGCTCGGCGCCTCCTGGCCCGGGGGGCGGGAGGGGGCTCGTTCTCCACCACCCGGCGAGGCAAGGCCGCTCTCTGCCCGCGCTCGCGGCGCCCCGGCGGGTGAAGGCCGTGGGACGGGGACAGCTGCGCGCACCGCCGCCTCGCCGCCTTCGCCTGGCGCTCGGACAACTCCTGCGCGTCTCGGCGGACGGAGGGGCCGCTCCCGGGCGCTCCGCTCGCTCAAGGTGACGGCGGGAGCAGCTGCGCCGCTTCCAGGGCCCCCCCCCCCGCACCCACCCACGCTCCGGGAGGGAATGTCCTGTGCCCGGAGCAGAGGAATGCCGGGGCGGGCGGCAGGGCAGGGCTGGGCAGCGCCGCGAGTGCGTCAGGCGGCACCAGCCGAGCCGAGGGGCCTTGACTCCCCCGGGGGGGGGGGGGGGGGCGGGGGGGGGGCGGGCGGCGGGGCCTCGTCCTCCTGGGGAGGATTCGG
>NW_025336273.1:798042-799625 GCF_004798865.1 Varanus komodoensis | reverse complement strand
GGGGGGGGGGCGGGCGGCGGGGCCTCGTCCTCCTGGGGAGGATTCGGGCACCGAGGAAGCGCGAGCGCGCGCGCACAGCCCGGAGGGGGCGCACCTGCGCGCACCTGTGCGTGCGCAGGCAGGACCCATGGGGCGGGGGACGGGGAATGCGGTCCTTCAGCGGATGGGGAGCATGGAGCCGAGGCGTCCTGCCCGCCCGCTCACCTGGCTGTTGGCCGGGGCTGCGAACTGCAGAAGGCAGCCCACCCTCCCCGCCTCCCCCAGGTCTCCCTTCGGTCTCTTTGACCCGGAATTGGGCCGGACAGCCCCGCCAGCTGATGCCACCTTCGGAGAGAGGCTGCCGACACACCTCCAGAGTTCTGCAGGTGAAATGCCGCTTCCGGGACAGGAGCGGTCCGGAAAGCAGTTCCTTCGAGGAAAGGTTGAAGGAGATGCACCTGGCTAGCCAGGAGAAGGGGAGAAGTCGGAGCGGCCTTGAAATATCCGAAGGGCTGCCTGCAGGAGGTGGTGGTGGTGGTGACGACGGTTAGCTACCTGCCTGGCCTCTGTTTCTCCTGCCAGATGTCTTATGTGAGCCTCCTCTGCCTTTGGTCCTCACAACAGCCTTGCGAGGTAGGCAGGCTGAGTGTCAGGAGCTGGATCTCAATCACCCAGGGAGCGTCATGGCTGACCAGAGGCTGGAACCGAGGCCCCGCCACACTGCCCTAGTGTCTCGCGTCTGGGGCAGCGAGCGCTGTCCCTCCCAGGGAAGACCTGCCCTCAGCCATCGCTCGCTTCCTATATACCGAAGGCGACAAAAATATATACACATGTTAAGACAGGAAAACCCTATTAAAACTGGCACGTGGTGATGCTGGCATTCATTTGATTAAAGCCATATTTTGAGTGAACCTCATACCACACATTGCTCCCGTAATTCAATTCAACTTGGAGAAGTAATGCATAGATAAATGCATTACTAACGCGCTCTGCGTGGGGCTCCCCTTGAAGACGGTCCGGATACTTCAATTGTTTCAAAATAGAGCTGCCAGGCTGCTGAAGGGGACTGGGCGTTATGTTCACATGACTCCAGTCCTCCGTCAGCTTCACTGGCTTCCCATTGAAGTCTGGGCCCAATTCAAGGTGTTGGTGATGACCTATAAAGCCCTAAACGGCTTGGGTCCTGGCTACCTGAAGGAGAGCTTACGTCCATATATGCCCGGCCGCCCCCTGAGATTTGCAGGAGAGGCCCTTCTCTGGGAACCCTCCGTGAAGGAAATTAGGAGGGTAGGTACTCGGAGGAGGGCTTTCTCTGTGGTGGCGCCCAATCTATGGAATGCGCTCCCCAGAGAGGTCCACCTGGCGCCGTCATTATTTGTTTTTCAGCACCAGGCGAAGACCTTTTTATTTAAGCGTCATTTTAATTGTTAACAATATTTGCTTATTTATCTGGCCAGGGTGACTTCTTTTATATTGTTATTTATTTTATATTGTTAATTTTATATTGTTATTTTTGTATTTTATTGTATTTTATTTTGTGAGCCATCCCGAGGCTTTGGCAAGGGGCGGCATAGAAATGTTTTACTAAATAAATAAATAAATAA